>NC_134403.1:911980-1026980 GCF_038048845.1 Mixophyes fleayi | reverse complement strand
AGAGACACTGAAGGGGTACAGAGAGAGACACTGAAGGGGTACAGAGAGAGACGCTGAAGGGGGACACAGAGAGGCTGAAGGGGGACACAGAGAGGCTGAAGGGGACAGAGAGACACTGAAGGGGGACACAGAGGCTGAAGGAGGGGGACAGAGCGACAGGCTGAAGGAGGGGGACAGAGAGACAGGCTGAAGGAGGGGGACAGAGAGAGACACTGAAGGAGGGGACAGAGAGAGACACTGAAGGAGGAGGACAGAGAGAGACACTGAAGGAGGAGGGCAGAGAGACGCTGAAGGAGGAGGGCAGAGAGAGACGCTGAAGGAGGAGGGCAGAGAGACACTAAAGGAGGGGGACCGAGAGAGACGCTGAAGGAGGGGGACCGAGAGAGACGCTGAAGGGGGGTCAGAGTGAGATGGCGAAGAGGGGGACACAGGGTGTGAGATGGCGAAGAGGGGGACACAGAGTGATATGATAAAGGGGCACAATGTGATGGTGAAGGGGTCTAAATACATCTTACATCATTTTGACCCAACTACTTAAAAAACGGGACTACCCGGTAATTATTTTTGCTTAGGGGTGCCTTGGAAAAATTATGGTGACCCTAAGGGTGCCGAGAGCTGAGAAAGTTTGGGAACCACTGCTATATACACTGCCCACACACACACACTATGCTTACATACTGCCCACACACAAACTATACTTATATACTGCCCACACACACACACACACACACACACACTATATATATGCTGCGCACACACACACACACACACACACACACTATAGTGATATACTGCCCACACACACACACACTATAGTTATATACTGCCCACACACACACTATATTTATATACTACCCACACACACACTATACTTATATACTGCCAGCACACACTATATATAATGCCCACACACTCACTATACTTATATACTGCCCACACACACACTATACTTATATACTGCCCACACACACACTATATATACTGCCCACACACACACTAAATATACTTCCCACACACACACACTATATTTATATACTGCCTACACACACACTATAGTTATATACTGCCCACACACACACACACACACACTATGAACTGGATACTGCTTGTTCCCTCTTCATTACACCATAGCTTAATAACGGTTAACTTATCATTCTAAATTTTTATCTACAAATAAAAACACTGACAACTTTATTTTGACAAAAGGTCACAATTTTATTGATTACCCATTATAAAGGGTGGCGGCGGGAGCGATCCAATCAGCTAACGACTAATAGCAAAACCGAACAGTGCATGGCCCACAGGCACTAACCACTGGTCCCAGGACCTAGTCTTTTACGATCGGCCGGTGCTAAATCTGGTGTCATCGTGACTACTCCCCTCAGGGCTTACAAGTACGTATGCGCAAAGTGCAGGTCGAGGGGCCCTTGCACAGAGGTACCAAGAGTCAGGGTGCTTCGAAAATAGTAGTGATGTGCGGCCAATTAGCGGTAGCACAGTGTGAATTAGCCGCTGTTTGCAAAAGCTCTCCTGCCACGCTGAAGTCCTTTAACGGACGCACAGCCCACCACCCATTGACCTAACTAGCCTAACTAATCTCCAAAAAAGCTGCTTCACAAAAATCCAGTTACCTTGCTCCAATAGGTGAACCCCATCACTTTGATACAGATGCACCAACTCCGATCTAATCAGGGGATGATCCATCACTATCCCCCTAAGCTCAGAAATTGTTCCTCTCGTAACCAGATTTAATTCAGATACTAGAGTCTTCATGATACGGAATTCTATATCTGTATGCCAGTTAATCCGGGGAATTACATTAGACCAACAAATATTTACTGATGGCCATTGTGCCTTAATGCTCCATAGGTCTTTTCTAATGGCAATAATCAAGTCGAATGACTTACCCTTGCCTACGTCATTACCCCCAAGTGTATAACCTACACATCTGGTGGGCCGGATTTACCAATTTCCTTAGACAAGAGCGGCATCAAGTACTCACATTTTAAACCTCTTTTACCAATCCAACGAAATGACACTGGCCTTGCAAAGGCTTCTCTGTTATTGGCAAAATTGTATCTGGACGCCCAGAACACAAAGGAATGGCCTACAATCCATATAGTAATCTTCTGAGTTGAGCAACCTGTAAGGATCCATCACTGCCAGGCTGGAAGTATCCAATATACCAGATCATCCACAAAACCTTGGTTGATGCACGAAGCACAAGAACTAAAGCAATGTGGGAAGGGTGGGGGATGTTAACCCATTTGAAGGTGAAAACCAGTAAAACCCTGGAGGCTCAATACTAATCAGGTCTTTATCCGAGGAGAAAATGGAAGAAAATCCCTTCTTGCCCCGTATGAAAAACGACGAGCGGAGAAGCCCTGGGTTACCAAGGGAGGGGTAGTGATATACTGCATACAGAAATTACCTGTTTGGTCTTATATGCATTTTGTACGCATCCGATTTCCATCTGCCTAAAGCTTTAATGGCGCTGATGGAAGAACCACCCTCAGCAGCGGCTGTAGCCTCCCCAATCCTAAAGGAGTGAGTGCCAAAGACTGACGGGTCTAAACTCACGTGCACTAGTGCACGCTTGAATATAGCTGTAAACTGAAATTTTGAAAGAGGAGTCTTGTCAGCATGAACTAACCAGGGTTCAGCCTCTCGGGGTCTAACCCCTTGAAATTTATTACACAGTGCTACAGGACAGATATCACTATCTTCATGTGCCGAGATGGAAATCCAATGACCACGAGCCGACTGATCTGTTTTGGATCTAAGGATTTTTGGTTAACATCCAAAAACATATGCCTAGCCGACAAAGCGTTCCCAAGATCATGCCTAGATTGAGCCAATAACTAACTCACCCTAAACGTGCCAAAGAAAGCTAGCGAAAAAGCTGAGAGAAAAAGCAGCGCCTCATAAGCATTATCAGTAAGATGCGCAAGCGCAGCCATAAGTTTACTCAGTATGTTTTTATCAACCGACCTTCTCACATCCTCCCTTCCTGGTTGCATTCGTGACCAATCTTTTAGAGCTTTGGATATTTAAAAACTCTTCGTAAAATCCGCACACCCGTGCAGTCTGGCCATAAAGGAAATGCCAGCAAGCTTGGCAGCCAAGGACGTCTTAGAGACTCCCTCTTTGTATTTGGACCAAATGAAATCTAACATGTCAGCGCTCTGACCTGAGTCACACCGACTGCGTGACTGTATATATTGTCAACCATGGGACTAGGAGGAGTATGGGGACTACACCCCCTTTGATACTGCCTTCTACCATGGGCTTGCACTGCTGGCATGCTATTCACCCCCCATGGGCTCCCCTGTATGCATTTCCTGCCTCAGCCACCTCTTGAAATGCTGCTGAGGGGGATAATAAAAGGGTCCTGGTCCCGACCACATCACTGAGGAGTGTGAGAGAACGAGTGGGAGAAGGTGATTCCACCCCTCGCCACACGCCTCTGCAGTGCCCTTCTTCTATTGCCGGAGCTGAGCGGCTTCATTGCTCGCTCCGGAGCACGTCTGCGCATGCGCACAGCATGCACAGACTGGCCCGACATCACGCCGCATCCGGAGATCGGCCCCACCTGACCGCACCGCCTCCGGCCTCCTGACCACTCTCCCGGCCAGCCAGAGCACTGGGACCGGGTAAGGAGTCAGCAGCCATTTCGAGGGGACCAAGTGGAGCGGAGAGAGGGGGGGGGCACTAAGAGGAGATGACCGCACCAAGAGGTCCCTCCCGGTGAGGGCATACACACACACACACACACACACACACACACACACACACACACACACACACACACACAAACACACACACTATAGTTATATACTGCCCACACACACACTATACTTATATACTGCCCACACACACACTATACTTATATGCTGCCCACACACACACACACTATAGTTATATACTGCCCACACACACGCTATAGTTATACACTGCCAACACACACGCGCGCACACTATAGTTATATGCTGCCCCCACACATACTGCCCCCACACACGCTATAGTTATACACTGCCAACACACACGCACACACTATAGTTATATGCTGCCCCCACACATACTGCCCCCACACACGCTATAGTTATACACTGCCAACACACACGCACACACTATAGTTATATACTGCCCCCACACACACTATAGTTATATAATGCCCACGCGCACACACACACACACACACTATATATATACTGCCCACACACGCACACACACTCAAGTTATATACTGCCCACACACACACGCACACACTATAGTTATATACTGCTCACACACACACTTTGTAGTTATATACTGCCCCCACGCACACACACACACTATAGTTATATACTGCCCACACACACACACACTTTGTAGTTATATACTGCCCCCACGCACACACACACTATAGTTATATACTGCCCACACACACACACACTGTAGTTATATACTGCTCTCACACACACTATATATACTGCCCCCACACACACACACACACAATCAACATCCCCACTTACCTTATTGCACCCCTGCATGTGTGGCACTTCACACACGTGACGGCACCTGTCACGTGGTGCGCGTCCCATGTGACAAGCCACGCATAGAGAGAGGAGAAGGGGCCGCGGCCGATTATGAAAGGTGGCCGCTTCCAGGGGAGGGGTCAAGCACCAAGTAATAGAGACTTGGGCCAGTCCATGCACCAGCCCTAAATAGTAATTTTCTGTCTGGCCCAGCCGGCCCCTGACTCAATATCAAGAATTTGTACATTTGCAACAATGTAATTTGGCACACTGTGCTAATAATTTTAATATATTATTACAATAAGTTATTTATAAGTGATCCATCCACACTTACAGATTTTAATTAGAGGTGGAATGAGCACAGGGGACAGGGACCTACCAATTTGTGAGGGTATGGGATCGAGAGGACAGGAGGTAGAGTAGGAAGATAAGAGAATAGAAACTTCCTCTTCATTTGTGGAATGATATGAAGAGAGGGTGTCAGAGGGTGTCAGTGGGTGTCAGAGGGTGTCAGTGGGTGTCAGAGGGTGCTAGACAGGAATTGAGCCGATTGTATCCATGACGTACATTGGCCATAAATACTACTGTTTGTCAGCTGCATACGTCTTGAGATGTATCCAACACACTATATACATTTAAGTATATATTTTTCTAGTGCGTCATTTCCTACGCACGATCACAGATGCGTCCACCTCTATATGAGACCCTCTGTCTTTTCTATAGGGTGAAAATGCCTCTGGTGTTAGGTATGGGTTAGATACAAGATACATTGAAAGGTAAGGAACATCAGTGAGCGTATGGTATATAGAGAGTTGTGATGGAGTCAGTCATAATCCATTAACATGCTGGAATTAACGAAATGCCAGCCTGGGTTTTCAAGATCAGTAAATTTACTTACAGTTGTATATGAGTTAGATTTTCACCTGTCAGTAAGATAAAAAAAAAAATAGAGGAGTCAAGAAATCAGAGATTTACTTTACACTACAATCCCAAGCACAGAAATCCCACATCAATGAACATCCCCTCATTACACACTATGAGCACATTAAACCACTTCTACGTTCAGTTATTGTACATAATAGAAATGTGTCAGTAAAATGCTAGTAAATATTTATAAACATGTTGTCAGCCCTGACGCTTCCTATATTTAGAGTTTTTACAATAGATCTAGGGGACACAAATAGCATCTTTACACGCAAGATCTGAGTGAAAGTGAAACTGGCCATAGAGCAGATGTATTACACAGGGAGGAATCAGGGAGTGTAATATGCAGTATAGAGCGGTGCTAGTCAGTGTGGGAGTGTGTGCAGAGAAGAGCGGTGCTAGTCAGTGTGGGAGTGTGTGTAGTGCAGAGCGGTGCTAGTCAGTGTGGGAGTGTGTGCAGAGAAGAGCGGTGATAGTCAGTGTGGGAGTGTGTGCAGAGAAGAGCGGTGCTAGTCAGTGTGGGAGTGTGTGCAGAGAAGAGCGGTGCTAGTCAGTGTGGGAGTGTGTGCAGAGAAGAGCGGTGCTAGTCAGTGTGGGAGTGTGTGCAATGCAGAGCGGTGATAGTCAGTGTGGGAGTGTGTGCAGAGCAGAGCGGTGCTAGTCAGTGTGGGAGTGTGTGCAGAGCAGAGCGGTGCTAGTCAGTGTGGGAGTGTGTGCAGAGCAGAGCGGTGATAGTCAGTGTGGGAGTGTGTGTAGTGCAGAGCGGTGATAGTCAGTGTGGGAGTGTGTGCATAGCAGAGCGGTGATAGTCAGTGTGGGAGTGTGTGCAGAGCAGAGCGGTGATAGTCAGTGTGGGAGTGTGTGCAGAGCAGAGCGGTGCTAGTCAGTGTGGGAGTGTGTGCAGAGCAGAGCGGTGCTAGTCAGTGTGGGAGTGTGTGCGGTGCAGAGCGGTGATAGTCAGTGTGGGAGTGTGTGCAGAGAAGAGCGGTGCTAGTCAGTGTGGGAGTGTGTGCAGAGAAGAGCGGTGCTAGTCAGTGTGGGAGTGTGTGCAGAGCAGAGCGGTGCTAGTCAGTGTGGGAGTGTGTGCAGTGCAGAGCGGTGATAGTCAGTGTGGGAGTGTGTGCAGAGCAGAGCGGTGATAGTCAGTGTGGGAGTGTGTGCAGAGCAGAGCGGTGCTAGTCAGTGTGGGAGTGTGTGCAGAGCAGAGCGGTGATAGTCAGTGTGGGAGTGTGTGCAATGCAGAGCAGTGCTAGTCAGTGTGGGAGTGTGTGCAGAGCAGAGCGGTGCTAGTCAGTGTGGGAGTGTGTGCAGAGCAGATCGGTGATAGTCAGTGTGGGAGTGTGTGCAGAGCAGAGCGGTGCTAGTCAGTGTGGGAGTGTGTGCAGAGAAGAGCGGTGCTAGTCAGTGTGGGAGTGTGTGCAGAGAAGAGCGGTGCTAGTCAGTGTGGGAGTGTGTGCAGAGCAGAGCGGTGCTAGTCAGTGTGGGAGTGTGTGCAGTGCAGAGCGGTGATAGTCAGTGTGGGAGTGTGTGCAGAGCAGAGCGGTGATAGTCAGTGTGGGAGTGTGTGCAGGGCAGAGCGGTGATAGTCAGTGTGGGAGTGTGTGTAGTGCAGAGCGGTGATAGTCAGTGTGGGAGTGTGTGTAGTGCAGAGCGGTGATAGTCAGTGTGGGAGTGTGTGCAGAGCAGAGCGGTGATAGTCAGTGTGGGAGTGTGTGTAGTGCAGAGCGGTGATAGTCAGTGTGGGAGTGTGTGCGGTGCAGAGCGGTGATAGTCAGTGTGGGAGTGTGTGCAGAGCAGAGCGGTGATAGTCAGTGTGGGAGTGTGTGCAGAGCAGAGCGGTGATAGTCAGTGTGGGAGTGTGTGTAGTGCAGAGCGGTGATAGTCAGTGTGGGAGTGTGTGTAGTGCAGAGCGGTGATAGTCAGTGTGGGAGTGTGCAGAGCAGAGCGGTGATAGTCAGTGTGGGAGTGTGTGCAGAGCAGAGCGGTGCTAGTCAGTGTGGGAGTGTGTGCAGAGCAGAGCGGTGATAGTCAGAGTGGGAGTGTGTGCAGAGCAGAGCGGTGATAGTCAGTGTGGGAGTGTGTGCAGAGCAGAGCGGTGATAGTCAGTGTGGGAGTGTGTGCAGAGCAGAGCGGTGATAGTCAGTGTGGGAGTGTGTGTAGTGCAGAGCGGTGATAGTCAGTGTGGGAGTGTGTGTAGTGCAGAGCGGTGATAGTCAGTGTGGGAGTGTGTGCAGAGCAGAGCGGTGATATTCAGTGTGGGAGTGTGTGCAGAGCAGTGCGGTGCTAGTCAGTGTGGGAGTGTGTGCGGTGCAGAGCGGTGATAGTCAGTGTGGGAGTGTGTGCAGAGCAGAGCGGTGATAGTCAGTGTGGGAGTGTGTGCAGAGCGGTGCTAGTCAGTGTGGGAGTGTGTGCAGAGCAGAGCGGTGATAGTCAGAAAGGGAGTGTGTGTAGTGCAGAGCGGTGATAGTCAGTGTGGGAGTGTGTGTAGTGCAGAGCGGTGATAGTCAGTGTGGGAGTGTGTGCAGAGCAGAGCGGTGATAGTCAGTGTGGGAGTGTGTGCAGAGCAGAGCGGTGCTAGTCAGTGTGGGAGTGTGTGCGGTGCAGAGCGGTGATAGTCAGTGTGGGAGTGTGTGCAGTGCAGAACGGTGCTAGTCAGTGGGAGTGTGTGCAGAGCAGAGCGGTGATAGTCAGTGTGGGAGTGTGTGCAGAGCAGAGCGGTGATAGTCAGTGTGGGAGTGTGTGTAGTGCAGAGCGGTGATAGTCAGTGTAGGAGTGTGTGTAGTGCAGAGCGGTGATAGTCAGTGTGGGAGTGTGTGCATAGCAGAGCGGTGATAGTCAGTGTGGGAGTGTGTGCATAGCAGAGCGGTGATAGTCAGTGTGGGAGTGTGTGCAGAGCAGAGCGGTGCTAGTCAGTGTGGGAGTGTGTGCGGTGCAGAGCGGTGATAGTCAGTGTGGGAGTGTGTGCAGAGCAGAGCGGTGATAGTCAGTGTAGGAGTGTGTGCAGAGCAGAGCGGTGCTAGTCAGTGTGGGAGTGTGTGCAGAGCAGAGCGGTGATAGTCAGTGTGGGAGTGTGTGCAGAGCAGAGCGGTGCTAGTCAGTGTGGGAGTGTGTGCAGAGCAGAGCGGTGCTAGTCAGTGTGGGAGTGTGTGCAGAGTAGAGCGGTGCTAGTCAGTGTGGGAGTGTGTGCAGAGCAGAGCGGTGCTAGTCAGTGTGGGAGTGTGTGCAGTGCAGAGCGGTGCTAGTCAGTGTGGGAGTGTGTGCAGAGCAGAGCGGTGATAGTCAGTGTGGGAGTGTGTGCAGAGCAGAGCGGTGATAGTCAGTGTGGGAGTGTGTGCAGAGCAGAGCGGTGCTAGTCAGTGTGGGAGTGTGTGCGGTGCAGAGCGGTGATAGTCAGTGTGGGAGTGTGTGTAGTGCAGAGCGGTGATAGTCAGTGTGGGAGTGTGTGCAGAGTAGAGCGGTGCTAGTCAGTGTGGGAGTGTGTGCAGAGCAGAGCGGTGCTAGTCAGTGTGGGAGTGTGTGCAGTGCAGAGCGGTGCTAGTCAGTGTGGGAGTGTGTGCAGAGCAGAGCGGTGATAGTCAGTGTGGGAGTGTGTGCAGAGCAGAGCGGTGATAGTCAGTGTGGGAGTGTGTGCAGAGCAGAGCGGTGCTAGTCAGTGTGGGAGTGTGTGCGGTGCAGAGCGGTGATAGTCAGTGTGGGAGTGTGTGTAGTGCAGAGCGGTGATAGTCAGTGTGGGAGTGTGTGCAGAGCAGAGCGGTGATAGTCAGTGTGGGAGTGTGTGCAGAGCAGAGCGGTGCTAGTCAGTGTGGGAGTGTGTGTAGTGCAGAGCGGTGATAGTCAGTGTGGGAGTGTGTGTAGTGCAGAGCGGTGATAGTCAGTGTGGGAGTGTGTGTAGTGCAGAGCGGTGATAGTCAGTGTGGGAGTGTGTGCAGAGCAGAGCGGTGATAGCCAGTGTGGGAGTGTGTGCACAGCAGAGCGGTGCTAGTCAGTGTGGGAGTGTGTGCGGTGCAGAGCGGTGATAGTCAGTGTGGGAGTGTGTGTAGTGCAGAGCGGTGATAGTCAGTTTGGGAGTGTGTGCAGAGCAGAGCGGTGATAGTCAGTGTGGGAGTGTGTGCGGTGCAGAGCGGTGATAGTCAGTGTGGGAGTGTGTGCAGTGCAGAACGGTGCTAGTCAGTGGGAGTGTGCGCAGAGCAGAGCGGTGCTAGTCAGTGTGGGAGTGTGTGCAGAGCAGAGCGGTGATAGTCAGTGTGGGAGTGTGTGCAGAGCAGAGCGGTGATAGTCAGTGTGGGAGTGTGTGCAGAGCAGAGCGGTGATAGTCAGTATGGGAGTGTGTGTAGTGCAGAGCGGTGATAGTCAGTGTGGGAGTGTGTGTAGTGCAGAGCGGTGATAGTCAGTGTGGGAGTGTGTGCAGAGCAGAGCGGTGATAGTCAGTGTGGGAGTGTGTGCAGAGCAGAGCGGTGCTAGTCAGTGTGGGAGTGTGTGCGGTGCAGAGCGGTGATAGTCAGTGTGGGAGTGTGTGCAGTGCAGAACGGTGCTAGTCAGTGGGAGTGTGTGCAGAGCAGAGCGGTGATAGTCAGTGTGGGAGTGTGTGCAGAGCAGAGCGGTGATAGTCAGTGTGGGAGTGTGTGTAGTGTAGAGCGGTGATAGTCATTGTGGGAGTGTGTGTAGTGCAGAGCGGTGATAGTCAGTGTGGGAGTGTGTGCAGAGCAGAGCGGTGATAGTCAGTGTGGGAGTGTGTGCAGAGCAGTGCGGTGCTAGTCAGTGTGGGAGTGTGTGCAGAGCAGAGCGGTGATAGTCAGTGTGGGAGTGTGTGCAGAGCAGAGCGGTGCTAGTCAGTGTGGGAGTGTGTGCAGAGCAGAGCGGTGATAGTCAGAAAGGGAGTGTGTGTAGTGCAGAGCGGTGATAGTCAGTGTGGGAGTGTGTGTAGTGCAGAGCGGTGATAGTCAGTGTGGGAGTGTGTGCAGAGCAGAGCGGTGATAGTCAGTGTGGGAGTGTGTGCAGAGCAGAGCGGTGCTAGTCAGTGTGGGAGTGTGTGCGGTGCAGAGCGGTGATAGTCAGTGTGGGAGTGTGTGCAGTGCAGAACGGTGCTAGTCAGTGGGAGTGTGTGCAGAGCAGAGCGGTGATAGTCAGTGTGGGAGTGTGTGCAGAGCAGAGCGGTGATAGTCAGTGTGGGAGTGTGTGCATAGCAGAGCGGTGATAGTCAGTGTGGGAGTGTGTGCATAGCAGAGCGGTGATAGTCAGTGTGGGAGTGTGTGCAGAGCAGAGCGGTGCTAGTCAGTGTGGGAGTGTGTGCGGTGCAGAGCGGTGATAGTCAGTGTGGGAGTGTGTGCAGAGCAGAGCGGTGATAGTCAGTGTAGGAGTGTGTGCAGAGCAGAGCGGTGCTAGTCAGTGTGGGAGTGTGTGC
Source organism: Mixophyes fleayi (assembly GCF_038048845.1). Lineage (NCBI taxonomy): Eukaryota > Metazoa > Chordata > Amphibia > Anura > Limnodynastidae > Mixophyes > Mixophyes fleayi. Next base: position 1,016,138 of record NC_134403.1, on the reverse strand, counting down.
AGAGCAGAGCGGTAATAGTCAGAGTGGGAGTGTGTGCAGAGCAGAGCGGTGCTAGTCAGTGTGGGAGTGTGTGCAGAGCAGAGCGGTGATAGTCAGTGTGGGAGTGTGTGCAGAGCAGAGCGGTGCTAGTCAGTGTGGGAGTGTGTGCAGAGCAGAGCGGTGCTAGTCAGTGTGGGAGTGTGTGCAGAGCAGAGCGGTGCTAGTCAGTGTGGGAGTGTGTGCAGAGCAGAGCGGTGCTAGTCAGTGTGGGAGTGTGTGCAGAGCAGAGCGGTGATAGTCAGTGTGGGAGTGTGTGCAGAGCAGAGCGGTGATAGTCAGTGTGGGAGTGTGTGTAGTGCAGAGCGGTGATAGTCAGTGTGGGAGTGTGTGTAGTGCAGAGCGGTAATAGTCAGTGTGGGAGTGTGTGCAGAGCAGAGCGGTGATAGTCAGTGTGGGAGTGTGTGCAGAGCAGAGCGGTGCTAGTCAGTGTGGGAGTGTGTGCAGTGCAGAGCGGTGATAGTCAGTGTGGGAGTGTGTGCAGAGCAAAGCGGTGATAGTCAGTGTGGGAGTGTGTGCAGAGCAGAGCGGTGCTAGTCAGTGTGGGAGTGTGTGCAGAGCAGAGCGGTGATAGTCAGAGTGGGAGTGTGTGTAGTGCAGAGCGGTGATAGTCAGTGTGGGAGTGTGTGTAGTGCAGAGCGGTGATAGTCATTGTGGGAGTGTGTGCAGAGCAGAGTGGTGAAAGTCAGTGTGGGAGTGTGTGCAGAGCAGAGCGGTGCTAGTCAGTGTGGGAGTGTGTGCGGTGCAGAGCGGTGATAGTCAGTGTGGGGAGTGTGTGCAGTGCAGAACGGTGCTAGTCAGTGGGAGTGTGTGCAGAGCAGAGCGGTGATAGTCAGTGTGGGAGTGTGTGCAGAGCAGAGCGGTGATAGTGAGTGTGGGAGTGTGTGTAGTGCAGAGCGGTGATAGTCAGTGTGGGAGTGTGTGTAGTGCAGAGCGGTGATAGTCAGTGTGGGAGTGTGTGCATAGCAGAGCGGTGATAGTCAGTGTGGGAGTGTGTGCAGAGCAGAGCGGTGCTAGTCAGTGTGGGAGTGTGTGCAGAGCAGAGCGGTGATAGTCAGTGTGGGAGTGTGTGCAGTGCAGAGCGGTGCTAGTCAGTGTGGGAGTGTGTGCAGTGCAGAGCGGTGATAGTCAGTGTGGGGAGTGTGTGCAGTGCAGAGCGGTGCTAGTCAGTGTGGGAGTGTGTGCAGAGCAGAGCGGTGATAGTCAGTGTGGGAGTGTGTGCAGTGCAGAGCGGTGATAGTCAGTGTGGGAGTGTGTGCAGAGCAGAGCGGTGCTAGTCAGTGTGGGAGTGTGTGCAGTGCAGAGCGGTGATAGTCAGTGTGGGAGTGTGTGCAGTGCAGAGCGGTGCTAGTCAGTGCGGGAATGTGTGCAGAGCAGAGCGGTGATAGTCAGTGTGGGAGTGTGTGCAGTGCACAGCGGTGATAGTCAGTGTGGGAGTGTGTGCAGAGCAGAGCGGTGATAGTCAGTGTGGGAGTGTGTGCAGAGCAGAGCGGTGATAGTCAGTGTGGGAGTGTGTGCGGTGCAGAGCGTTGCTAGTTAGTGTGGGAGTGTGTGCAGTGCAGAGCGGTGCTAGGGAGTGTGTGCAGAGCAGAGCGGTGATAGTCAGTGTGGGAGTGTGTGCAGTGCAGAGCGGTGATAGTCAGTGTGGGAGTGTGTGCAGTGCAGAGCCGTGATAGTCAGTGTGGGAGTGTGTGCAGAGCGGTGATAGTCAGTGTGGGAGAGTGTGCAATGCAGAGCGGTGATAGTCAGTGTGGGAGTGTGTGCAGAGCGGTGCTAGTCAGTGTGGGAGTGTGTGCAGAGCAGAGCGGTGATAGTCAGTGTGGGAGTGTGTGCAGTGCAGAGCGGTGCTAGTCAGTGTGGGAGTGTGTGCAGTGCAGAGCGGTGCTAGTCAGTGTGGGAGTGTGTGCAGTGCAGAGCGGTGATAGTCAGTGTGGGAGTGAGTGCAGTGCAGAGCGGTGCTAGTCAGTGTGGGAGTGTGTGCAGTGCAGAGCGGTGCTAGTCAGTGTGGGAGTGAGTGCAGTGCAGAGCGGTGCTAGTCAGTGTGGGAGTGTGTGCAGTGCAGAGCGGTGATAGTCAGTGTGGGAGTGTGTGCAGTGCAGAGCGGTGCTAGTCAGTGTGGGAGTGTGTGCAGAGCAGAGCGGTGATAGTCAGTGTGGGAGTGTGTGCAGTGCAGAGCGGTGATAGTCAGTGTGGGAGTGTGTGCAGAGCAGAGCGGTGCTAGTCAGTGTGGGAGTGTGTGCAGTGCAGAGCGGTGATAGTCAGTGTGGGAGTGTGTGCAGTGCATAGCGGTGCTAGTCAGTGCGGGAATGTGTGCAGAGCAGAGCGGTGATAGTCAGTGTGGGAGTGTGTGCAGTGCACAGCGGTGATAGTCAGTGTGGGAGTGTGTGCAGAGCAGAGCGGTGATAGTCAGTGTGGGAGTGTGTGCAGTGCAGAGCGGTGCTAGTCAGTGTGGGAGTGTGTGCAGTGATAGTCAGTGTGGGAGTGTGTGCAGAGCAGAGCTGTGCTAGTCAGTGTGGGAGTGTGTGCAGTGCAGAGCGGTGATAGTCAGTGTGGGAGTGTGTGCAGTGCAGAGCGGTGCTAGTCAGTGTGGGAGTGTGTGCAGTGCAGAGCGGTGATAGTCAGTGTGGGAGTGTGTGCAGTGCAGAGCGGTGCTAGTCAGTGTGGGAGTGTGTGCAGTGCAGAGCGGTGATAGTCAGTGTGGGAGTGTGTGCAGAGCAGAGCGGTGATAGTCAGTGTGGGAGTGTGTGCGGTGCAGAGCGTTGCTAGTTAGTGTGGGAGTGTGTGCAGTGCAGAGCGGTGCTAGTCAGTGTGGGAGTGTGTGCAGAGCAGAGCGGTGATAGTCAGTGTGGGAGTGTGTGCAGTGCAGAGCGGTGATAGTCAGTGTGGGAGTGTGTGCAGTGCAGAGCCGTGATAGTCAGTGTGGGAGTGTGTGCAGAGCGGTGATAGTCAGTGTGGGAGAGTGTGCAATGCAGAGCGGTGATAGTCAGTGTGGGAGTGTGTGCAGAGCGGTGCTAGTCAGTGTGGGAGTGTGTGCAATGCAGAGCGGTGATAGTCAGTGGGAGTGTGTGCAGAGCAGAGCGGTGCTAGTCAGTGTGGGAGTGTGTGCAGAGCAGAGCGGTGATAGTCAGTGTGGGAGTGTGTGCAGAGCAGAGCGGTGCTAGTCAGTGTGGGAGTGTGTGCAGTGCAGAGCGATGATAGTCAGTGTGGGAGTGTGTGCAGAGCAGAGCGGTGGTAGTCAGTGTAGGAGTGTGTGTAGTGCAGAGCGGTGATAGTCAGTGTGGGAGTGTGTGTAGTGCAGAGTGGTGATAGTCAGTGTGGGAGTGTGTGCAGAGCAGAGCGGTGCTAGTCAGTGTGGGAGTGTGTGCAGTGCAGAACGGTGCTAGTCAGTCTGGAGTGTGGGCAGTGCAGAGCGGTGATAGTCAGTGTGGGAGTGTGTGCAGAGCAGAGCGGTGATAGTCAGTGTGGGAGTGTGTGCAGAGCAGAGCGGTGATAGTCAGTGTGGGAGTGTGTGCAGTGCAGAACGGTGCTAGTCAGTCTGGGAGTGTGTGCAGTGCAGAGCGGTGATAGTCAGTGTGGGAGTGTGTGCAGAGCAGAGCGGTGATAGTCAGTGTGGGAGTGTGTGCAGAGCAGAGCGGTGCTAGTCAGTGTGGGAGTGTGTGCAGTGCAGAACGGTGCTAGTCAGTCTGGGAGTGTGTGCAGTGCAGAGCGGTGATAGTCAGTGTGGGAGTGTGTGCAGAGCAGAGCGGTGATAGTCAGTGTGGGAGTGTGTGCAGTGCAGAGCGGTGCTAGTCAGTGTGGGAGTGTGTGCAAAGCAGAGCGGTGATAGTCAGTGTGGGAGTGTGTGCAGAGCAGAGCGGTGATAGTCAGTGTGGGAGTGTGTGCAGTGCAGAGCGGTGATAGTCAGTGTGGGAGTGTGTGCAGAGCAGAGCGGTGCTAGTCAGTGTGGGAGTGTGTGCAGAGCAGAGCGGTGATAGTCAGTGTGGGAGTGTGTGCAGAGCAAAGCGGTGATAGTCAGTGTGGGAGTGTGTGCGGTGCAGAGCAGAGTGGTGCTAGTCAGTGTGGGAGTGTGTGCAGAGCAGAGTGGTGCTAGTCAGTGTGGGAGTGTGTGCGGTGCAGAGCGGTGATAGTCAGTGTGGGAGTGTGTGCAGAGCAGAGCGGTGATAGTCAGTGTGGGAGTGTGTGCAGAGCAGAGCGGTGATAGTCAGTGTGGGAGTGTGTGCGGTGCAGAGCGGTGATAGTCAGTGTGGGAGTGTGTGCAGAGCAGAGTGGTGCTAGTCAGTGTGGGAGTGTGTGCAGAGCAGAGCGGTGATAGTCAGTGTGGGAGTGTGTGCAGAGCAGAGCGGTGATAGTCAGTGTGGGAGTGTGTGCAGAGCAGAGCGGTGATAGTCAGTGTGGGAGTGTGTGCGGTGCAGAGTGGTGATAGTCAGTGTGGGAGTGTGTGCGGTGCAGAGCGGTGATAGTCAGTGTGGGAGTGTGTGCAGAGCAGAGCGGTGATAGTCAGTGTGGGAGTGTGTGCAGAGCAGAGCGGTGATAGTCAGTGTGGGAGTGTGTGCAGAGCAGAGCGGTGATAGTCAGTGTGGGAGTGTGTGCAGTGCAGAGCGGTGCTAGTCAGTGTGGGAGTGTGTGCAGAGCAGAGCGGTGATAGTCAGTGTGGGAGTGTGTGCAGAGCAGAGCGGTGATAGTCAGTGTGGGAGTGTGTGCAGAGCAGAGCGGTGATAGTCAGTGTGGGAGTGTGTGCGGTGCAGAGCGGTGATAGTCAGTGTGGGAGTGTGTGTAGTGCAGAGCGGTGATAGTCAGTGTGGGAGTGTGTGCAGAGCAGAGCGGTGATAGTCAGTGTGGGAGTGTGTGCAGAGCAGAGCGGTGATAGTCAGTGTGGGAGTGTGTGCGGTGCAGAGCGGTGATAGTCAGTGTGGGAGTGTGTGTAGTGCAGAGCGGTGATAGTCAGTGTGGGAGTGTGTGTAGTGCAGAGCGGTGATAGTCAGTGTGGGAGTGTGTGCAGAGCAGAGCGGTGATAGCCAGTGTGGGAGTGTGTGCACAGCAGAGCGGTGCTAGTCAGTGTGGGAGTGTGTGCGGTGCAGAGCGGTGATAGTCAGTGTGGGAGTGTGTGTAGTGCAGAGCGGTGATAGTCAGTTTGGGAGTGTGTGCAGAGCAGAGCGGTGATAGTCAGTGTGGGAGTGTGTGCGGTGCAGAGCGGTGATAGTCAGTGTGGGAGTGTGTGCAGTGCAGAACGGTGCTAGTCAGTGGGAGTGTGCGCAGAGCAGAGCGGTGCTAGTCAGTGTGGGAGTGTGTGCAGAGCAGAGCGGTGATAGTCAGTGTGGGAGTGTGTGCAGAGCAGAGCGGTGATAGTCAGTGTGGGAGTGTGTGCAGAGCAGAGCGGTGATAGTCAGTGTGGGAGTGTGTGTAGTGCAGAGCGGTGATAGTCAGTGTGGGAGTGTGTGTAGTGCAGAGCGGTGATAGTCAGTGTGGGAGTGTGTGCAGAGCAGAGCGGTGATAGTCAGTGTGGGAGTGTGTGCAGAGCAGAGCGGTGCTAGTCAGTGTGGGAGTGTGTGCGGTGCAGAGCGGTGATAGTCAGTGTGGGAGTGTGTGCAGTGCAGAACGGTGCTAGTCAGTGGGAGTGTGTGCAGAGCAGAGCGGTGATAGTCAGTGTGGGAGTGTGTGCAGAGCAGAGTGGTGATAGTCAGTGTGGGAGTGTGTGTAGTGTAGAGCGGTGATAGTCATTGTGGGAGTGTGTGTAGTGCAGAGCGGTGATAGTCAGTGTGGGAGTGTGTGCAGAGCAGAGCGGTGATAGTCAGTGTGGGAGTGTGTGCAGAGCAGTGCGGTGCTAGTCAGTGTGGGAGTGTGTGCAGTGCAGAGCGGTGATAGTCAGTGTGGGAGTGTGTGCAGAGCAGAGCGGTGATAGTCAGTGTGGGAGTGTGTGCAGAGCAGAGCGGTGCTAGTCAGTGTGGGAGTGTGTGCAGAGCAGAGCGGTGATAGTCAGAAAGGGAGTGTGTGTAGTGCAGAGCGGTGATAGTCAGTGTGGGAGTGTGTGTAGTGCAGAGCGGTGATAGTCAGTGTGGGAGTGTGTGCAGAGCAGAGCGGTGATAGTCAGTGTGGGAGTGTGTGCAGAGCAGAGCGGTGCTAGTCAGTGTGGGAGTGTGTGCGGTGCAGAGCGGTGATAGTCAGTGTGGGAGTGTGTGCAGTGCAGAACGGTGCTAGTCAGTGGGAGGGTGTGTGCAGAGCAGAGCGGTGATAGTCAGTGTGGGAGTGTGTGCAGAGCAGAGCGGTGATAGTCAGTGTGGGAGTGTGTGCATAGCAGAGCGGTGATAGTCAGTGTGGGAGTGTGTGCATAGCAGAGCGGTGATAGTCAGTGTGGGAGTGTGTGCAGAGCAGAGCGGTGCTAGTCAGTGTGGGAGTGTGTGCGGTGCAGAGCGGTGATAGTCAGTGTGGGAGTGTGTGCAGAGCAGAGCGGTGATAGTCAGTGTAGGAGTGTGTGCAGAGCAGAGCGGTGCTAGTCAGTGTGGGAGTGTGTGCAGAGCAGAGCGGTAATAGTCAGAGTGGGAGTGTGTGGCAGAGCAGAGCGGTGCTAGTCAGTGTGGGAGTGTGTGCAGAGCAGAGCGGTGATAGTCAGTGTGGGAGTGTGTGCAGAGCAGAGCGGTGCTAGTCAGTGTGGGAGTGTGTGCAGAGCAGAGCGGTGCTAGTCAGTGTGGGAGTGTGTGCAGAGCAGAGCGGTGCTAGTCAGTGTGGGAGTGTGTGCAGAGCAGAGCGGTGCTAGTCAGTGTGGGAGTGTGTGCAGAGCAGAGCGGTGATAGTCAGTGTGGAGTGTGTGCAGAGCAGAGCGGTGATAGTCAGTGTGGGAGTGTGTGTAGTGCAGAGCGGTGATAGTCAGTGTGGGAGTGTGTGTAGTGCAGAGCGGTAATAGTCAGTGTGGGAGTGTGTGCAGAGCAGAGCGGTGATAGTCAGTGTGGGAGTGTGTGCAGAGCAGAGCGGTGCTAGTCAGTGTGGGAGTGTGTGCAGTGCAGAGCGGTGATAGTCAGTGTGGGAGTGTGTGCAGAGCAAAGCGGTGATAGTCAGTGTGGGAGTGTGTGCAGAGCAGAGCGGTGCTAGTCAGTGTGGGAGTGTGTGCAGAGCAGAGCGGTGATAGTCAGAGTGGGAGTGTGTGTAGTGCAGAGCGGTGATAGTCAGTGTGGGAGTGTGTGTAGTGCAGAGCGGTGATAGTCATTGTGGGAGTGTGTGCAGAGCAGAGCGGTGAAAGTCAGTGTGGGAGTGTGTGCAGAGCAGAGCGGTGCTAGTCAGTGTGGGAGTGTGTGCGGTGCAGAGCGGTGATAGTCAGTGTGGGAGTGTGTGCAGTGCAGAACGGTGCTAGTCAGTGGGAGTGTGTGCAGAGCAGAGCGGTGATAGTCAGTGTGGGAGTGTGTGCAGAGCAGAGCGGTGATAGTGAGTGTGGGAGTGTGTGTAGTGCAGAGCGGTGATAGTCAGTGTGGGAGTGTGTGTAGTGCAGAGCGGTGATAGTCAGTGTGGGAGTGTGTGCATAGCAGAGCGGTGATAGTCAGTGTGGGAGTGTGTGCAGAGCAGAGCGGTGCTAGTCAGTGTGGGAGTGTGTGCAGAGCAGAGCGGTGATAGTCAGTGTGGGAGTGTGTGCAATGCAGAGCGGTGCTAGTCAGTGTGGGAGTGTGTGCAGTGCAGAGCGGTGATAGTCAGTGTGGGAGTGTGTGCAGTGCAGAGCGGTGCTAGTCAGTGTGGGAGTGTGTGCAGTGCAGAGCGGTGATAGTCAGTGTGGGAGTGAGTGCAGTGCAGAGCGGTGCTAGTCAGTGTGGGAGTGTGTGCAGTGCAGAGCGGTGATAGTCAGTGTGGGAGTGTGTGCAGTGCAGAGCGGTGATAGTCAGTGTGGGAGTGTGTGCAGTGCAGAGCGGTGATAGTCAGTGTGGGAGTGTGTGCAGAGCAGAGCGGTGCTAGTCAGTGTGGGAGTGTGTGCAGAGCAGAGCGGTGATAGTCAGTGTGGGAGTGTGTGCAGTGCAGAGCGGTGATAGTCAGTGTGGGAGTGTGTGCAGAGCAGAGCGGTGCTAGTCAGTGTGGGAGTGTGTGCAGTGCAGAGCGGTGATAGTCGGTGTGGGAGTGTGTGCAGTGCAGAGCGGTGCTAGTCAGTGCGGGAATGTGTGCAGAGCAGAGCGGTGATAGTCAGTGTGGGAGTGTGTGCAGTGCACAGCGGTGATAGTCAGTGTGGGAGTGTGTGCAGAGCAGAGCGGTGATAGTCAGTGTGGGAGTGTGTGCAGAGCAGAGCGGTGATAGTCAGTGTGGGAGTGTGTGCGGTGCAGAGCGTTGCTAGTTAGTGTGGGAGTGTGTGCAGTGCAGAGCGGTGCTAGGGAGTGTGTGCAGAGCAGAGCGGTGATAGTCAGTGTGGGAGTGTGTGCAGTGCAGAGCGGTGATAGTCAGTGTGGGAGTGTGTGCAGTGCAGAGCCGTGATAGTCAGTGTGGGAGTGTGTGCAGAGCGGTGATAGTCAGTGTGGGAGAGTGTGCAATGCAGAGCGGTGATAGTCAGTGTGGGAGTGTGTGCAGAGCGGTGCTAGTCAGTGTGGGAGTGTGTGCAGAGCAGAGCGGTGATAGTCAGTGTGGGAGTGTGTGCAGTGCAGAGCGGTGCTAGTCAGTGTGGGAGTGTGTGCAGTGCAGAGCGGTGCTAGTCAGTGTGGGAGTGTGTGCAGTGCAGAGCGGTGATAGTCAGTGTGGGAGTGAGTGCAGTGCAGAGCGGTGCTAGTCAGTGTGGGAGTGTGTGCAGTGCAGAGCGGTGATAGTCAGTGTGGGAGTGAGTGCAGTGCAGAGCGGTGCTAGTCAGTGTGGGAGTGTGTGCAGTGCAGAGCGGTGATAGTCAGTGTGGGAGTGTGTGCAGTGCAGAGCGGTGCTAGTCAGTGTGGGAGTGTGTGCAGAGCAGAGCGGTGATAGTCAGTGTGGGAGTGTGTGCAGTGCAGAGCGGTGATAGTCAGTGTGGGAGTGTGTGCAGAGCAGAGCGGTGCTAGTCAGTGTGGGAGTGTGTGCAGTGCAGAGCGGTGATAGTCAGTGTGGGAGTGTGTGCAGTGCAGAGCGGTGCTAGTCAGTGCGGGAATGTGTGCAGAGCAGAGCGGTGATAGTCAGTGTGGGAGTGTGTGCAGTGCACAGCGGTGATAGTCAGTGTGGGAGTGTGTGCAGAGCAGAGCGGTGATAGTCAGTGTGGGAGTGTGTGCAGTGCAGAGCGGTGCTAGTCAGTGTGGGAGTGTGTGCAGTGATAGTCAGTGTGGGAGTGTGTGCAGAGCAGAGCTGTGCTAGTCAGTGTGGGAGTGTGTGCAGTGCAGAGCGGTGATAGTCAGTGTGGGAGTGTGTGCAGTGCAGAGCGGTGCTAGTCAGTGTGGGAGTGTGTGCAGTGCAGAGCGGTGATAGTCAGTGTGGGAGTGTGTGCAGTGCAGAGCGGTGCTAGTCAGTGTGGGAGTGTGTGCAGTGCAGAGCGGTGATAGTCAGTGTGGGAGTGTGTGCAGAGCAGAGCGGTGATAGTCAGTGTGGGAGTGTGTGCGGTGCAGAGCGTTGCTAGTTAGTGTGGGAGTGTGTGCAGTGCAGAGCGGTGCTAGTCAGTGTGGGAGTGTGTGCAGAGCAGAGCGGTGATAGTCAGTGTGGGAGTGTGTGCAGTGCAGAGCGGTGATAGTCAGTGTGGGAGTGTGTGCAGTGCAGAGCCGTGATAGTCAGTGTGGGAGTGTGTGCAGAGCGGTGATAGTCAGTGTGGGAGAGTGTGCAATGCAGAGCGGTGATAGTCAGTGTGGGAGTGTGTGCAGAGCGGTGCTAGTCAGTGTGGGAGTGTGTGCAATGCAGAGCGGTGATAGTCAGTGGGAGTGTGTGCAGAGCAGAGCGGTGCTAGTCAGTGTGGGAGTGTGTGCAGAGCAGAGCGGTGATAGTCAGTGTGGGAGTGTGTGCAGAGCAGAGCGGTGCTAGTCAGTGTGGGAGTGTGTGCAGTGCAGAGCGATGATAGTCAGTGTGGGAGTGTGTGCAGAGCAGAGCGGTGGTAGTCAGTGTGGGAGTGTGTGTAGTGCAGAGCGGTGATAGTCAGTGTGGGAGTGTGTGTAGTGCAGAGTGGTGATAGTCAGTGTGGGAGTGTGTGCAGAGCAGAGCGGTGCTAGTCAGTGTGGGAGTGTGTGCAGTGCAGAACGGTGCTAGTCAGTCTGGGAGTGTGTGCAGTGCAGAGCGGTGATAGTCAGTGTGGGAGTGTGTGCAGAGCAGAGCGGTGATAGTCAGTGTGGGAGTGTGTGCAGAGCAGAGCGGTGATAGTCAGTGTGGGAGTGTGTGCAGTGCAGAACGGTGCTAGTCAGTCTGGGAGTGTGTGCAGTGCAGAGCGGTGATAGTCAGTGTGGGAGTGTGTGCAGAGCAGAGCGGTGCTAGTCAGTGTGGGAGTGTGTGCAGAGCAGAGCGGTGCTAGTCAGTGTGGGAGTGTGTGCAGTGCAGAACGGTGCTAGTCAGTCTGGGAGTGTGTGCAGTGCAGAGCGGTGATAGTCAGTGTGGGAGTGTGTGCAGAGCAGAGCGGTGATAGTCAGTGTGGGAGTGTGTGCAGTGCAGAGCGTGCTAGTCAGTGTGGGAGTGTGTGCAGAGCAGAGCGGTGATAGTCAGTGTGGGAGTGTGTGCAGAGCAGAGCGGTGATAGTCAGTGTGGGAGTGTGTGCAGTGCAGAGCGGTGATAGTCAGTGTGGGAGTGTGTGCAGAGCAGAGCGGTGCTAGTCAGTGTGGGAGTGTGTGCAGAGCAGAGCGGTGATAGTCAGTGTGGGAGTGTGTGCAGAGCAAAGCGGTGATAGTCAGTGTGGGAGTGTGTGCGGTGCAGAGCAGAGTGGTGCTAGTCAGTGTGGGAGTGTGTGCAGAGCAGAGTGGTGCTAGTCAGTGTGGGAGTGTGTGCGGTGCAGAGCGGTGATAGTCAGTGTGGGAGTGTGTGCAGAGCAGAGCGGTGATAGTCAGTGTGGGAGTGTGTGCAGAGCAGAGCGGTGATAGTCAGTGTGGGAGTGTGTGCGGTGCAGAGCGGTGATAGTCAGTGTGGGAGTGTGTGCAGAGCAGAGTGGTGCTAGTCAGTGTGGGAGTGTGTGCAGAGCAGAGCGGTGATAGTCAGTGTGGGAGTGTGTGCAGAGCAGAGCGGTGATAGTCAGTGTGGGAGTGTGTGCAGAGCAGAGCGGTGATAGTCAGTGTGGGAGTGTGTGCGGTGCAGAGTGGTGATAGTCAGTGTGGGAGTGTGTGCGGTGCAGAGCGGTGATAGTCAGTGTGGGAGTGTGTGCAGAGCAGAGCGGTGATAGTCAGTGTGGGAGTGTGTGCAGAGCAGAGCGGTGATAGTCAGTGTGGGAGTGTGTGCGGTGCAGAGCGGTGATAGTCAGTGTGGGAGTGTGTGCAGTGCAGAGCGGTGATAGTCAGTGTGGGAGTGTGTGCGGTGCAGAGCGGTGATAGTCAGTGTGGGAGTGTGTGCAGAGCAGTGCGGTGCTAGTATAGTCAGTGTGGGAGTGTGTGCGGTGCAGAGCGGTGATAGTCAGTGTGGGAGTGTGTGCAGTGCAGAGCGGTGATAGTCAGTGTGGGAGTGTGTGCGGTGCAGAGCGGTGATAGTCAGTGTGGGAGTGTGTGCAGAGCAGTGCGGTGCTAGTCAGTGTGGGAGTGTGTGCAGAGCAGAGCGGTGATAGTCAGTGTGGGAGTGTGTGCGGTGCAGAGCGGTGCTAGTCAGTGTGGGAGTGTGTGCAGTGCAGAGCGGTGATAGTCAGTGTGGGAGTGTGTGCAGTGCAGAGCGGTGATAGTCAGTGTGGGAGTGTGTGCGGTGCAGAGCGGTGATAGTCAGTGTGGGAGTGTGTGCAGAGCAGAGCGGTGCTAGTAAGTGTGGGAGTGTGTGCAGAGCAGAGCGGTGCTAGTCAGTGTGGGAGTGTGTGCAGAGCAGAGCGGTGATAGTCAGTGTGGGAGTGTGTGCAGAGCAGAGCGGTGATAGTCAGTGTGGGAGTGTGTGCAGTGCAGAGCGGTGATAGTCAGTGTGGGAGTGTGTGCGGTGCAGAGCGGTGATAGTCAGTGTGGGAGTGTGTGCAGAGCAGTGCGGTGCTAGTCAGTGTGGGAGTGTGTGCGGTGCAGAGCGGTGATAGTCAGTGTGGGAGTGTGTGCAGTGCAGAGCGGTGATAGTCAGTGTGGGAGTGTGTGCGGTGCAGAGCGGTGATAGTCAGTGTGAGAGTGTGTGCAGAGCAGAGCGGTGATAGTCAGTGTGGGAGTGTGTGCAGAGCAGAGCGGTGATAGTCAGTGTGGGAGTGTGTGCAGTGCAGAGTGGTGATAGTCAGTGTGGGAGTGTGTGCAGTGCAGAGCGGTGATAGTCAGTGTGGGAGTGTGTGCAGTGCAGAGCGGTGATAGTCAGTGTGGGAGTGTGTGCAGAGCAGAGCGGTGATAGTCAGTGTGGGAGTGTGTGCAGAGCAGAGCGGTGCTAGTAAGTGTGGGAGTGTGTGCAGAGCAGAGCGGTGATAGTCAGTGTGGGAGTGTGTGCAGAGCAGAGCGGTGCTAGTAAGTGTGGGAGTGTGTGCAGAGCAGAGCGGTGATAGTCAGTGTGGGAGTGTGTGCAGAGCAGAGCGGTGATAGTCAGTGTGGGAGTGTGTGCGGTGCAGAGCGGTGCAGAGCGGTGCTAGTCAGTGTGGGAGTGTGTGCAGAGCAGAGTGGTGATAGTCAGTGTGGGAGTGTGTGCAGAGCAGAGCGGTGCTAGTCAGTGTGGGAGTGTGTGGTGCAGAGCGGTGATAGTCAGTGTGGGAGTGTGTGCGTTGCAGAGCGGTGATAGTCAGTGTGGGAGTGTGTGCGTTGCAGAGCGGTGATAGTCAGTGTGGGAGTGTGTGCGGTGCAGAGCGGTGCTAGTCAGTGTGGGAGTGTGTGCAGTGCAGAGCGGTGATAGTCAGTGTGGGAGTGTGTGCAGTGCAGAGCGGTGATAGTCACTGTGAAGCTGCAGCAGCCAGGACACTGTAACCAGTAGGAACACAAAACAAAGTTTTGGGAGGTTCCCATACAAAGGGAGAGAAAAACATCCAGCCACATCTGCAGCCGCTCCTCATAGTCTTAGTGCTAAGTGAGCAGAAATATCAGATTTTCATCCACCTACAGCGTCCCACACAGGATACCGACTGTGTCAGGATCAGGGGGACAGAAATAGACATTTACAGCAAGTCTGGTAAGTTTATGTCTAAATTTAATCATCATCATCACTTATTTCTATAGCACCAGCATATTCCTTAGCACTTTATAATTGGGAACAACCATAGAAATAAAACAATACTGCATTACACAGAGAGGTAAGAGGGTCCTGCTCTTAGCTTGCAATCTGTTCACACAGTTTGGGGCACATGCTGATTCGGGGGTATGCCCATTTTTTATGAGTGTAGAAAATGTATATTTTTATTGGAAACGTCCACAAAAACAAGCGTACCCTACATCTGTTCTCAGACATGGTCCTTGCACCTCCTTGGAGCGACGGGGTGGGGGAGAGAGGGGCATGTAAACAGAGACCAGTGTGAGCGTGTATGTGGACTGAGCAGACCACACAGAGACACAAGTGTATATGTCAGTAGCCGACTGAATCACGGGTGTCTGAGAGCGTATACCGGCCGATGATGGGCGCCAGAACTAGATTGCCGCTTCTGATTGGCTGATTGCGAATTCACCTCTGAAGCAGATCACTTCTTTCTTCATTGATTGTACATATAGTTTAGGCTTTTTTGGGTGTAATTTAAAATGTTTTTGCTACTTTCATTTGCACGAATCAGTTTTTTTCTTTCAAAACAAAGGTTCTCAAACATTTTTTGTGTTAATAACCTGGGTGGGTGTCAGTGCTGGGCCTGATTCATTAAGGAACTTATGCAAGAAATTTGTTACTTAAGTCTCCTGGACAAAACCATGTTACAATGCAAGGGTTACAAATTAGATTTTGTTTTGCACATAAGTTAAATACTGTCTGTTTTTTCATTTAGTAGACAAATACTTGACAGCTTATTTGTACACTGAAATTTAATGTTGATATTTGTGTGTTACATGAAAAAACAGTCAGTATTTAACTTATGTGCAAAATAGAAAATGCATTTTCACCCTTTCATTGTAACATGGTTTTATCCTGGAGACTTGAGTAAGAAATTTCTTGCCTAAGTTCCGTAATGAATCAGGCCCATGTGTAAGTACGGCTGATGTAGGTGCAGATCTGGAATTATCTGTGATGTGTCTGACTCAGTATATGGGGTCATTGCGCTATTTTACATGCTGCTATTGCATTCTTGCCAACACATAACCTTCCTTCCGGGAGAGAAGCAAGTAGCAGATATGCAGAGATTACCACCTCAGCTTGAGCCCCAGGAAATGCCATGATATACTTACGGAATGTCTGGGAAATAACAGCAACCTTTCTTATGTAACAAGGCAGAGTTACACGTTACTATATAATTGTTGGAAATGAGATTATCTGATAACGAGCTAGAGACATGGAGTAAACTTTGAACAAGGCAGAGTGGAATGTATTCCCGTAACAGAGATTAGAGGATATGTCTCTCTATACGGGATTATATAAAACAAATGCTGGGCTGATATTTGGGAGACTGACAGGGTTAACCTAATGACATCACCAGTCTGACCCAGCTAGATAAACAATGTGTTGTCTGTTGTAGTTTACACAGTATTAGAGATCACTCGAAGATATAGTTGGGCAATCTATGGCTCTCCATCTGCTGTAGAAGTACAACTCCCTGCATGCCACGTCTGCCAAAGACTTGCAGGGTATGCTAGTTCTTGTAGTTCCACAATGGCAGAAGGGCCAACTTGTAGTTCCACACAGATGGAGGGATACAGGTTGCCAACCTGCCCTATGTTAGGAAATAGGAGTTCTCCTGTTTGTTTGATCTATCATCTGTGCAGTTACTGCTACTACTTTGTGTAGGATCATTCCTGCAGTTCACTGATTCAGCTGGTTGCTAGACAAATAGTTACAAGCTTCATCAGCTCTCATTCTGGCAACCTCAGGTGTACCACACTCTACCACATCTACCACACTCATGCAGATAATCATCCTACAGTTTTGATTGGTGCTGCTGCCTTTATAAACCTCTTACTGGCAGCATACCAATGCTGGTGATAGTTCCCACTTGACCTAGTGTGCATCGTATCCTGACCTGTTCTGCTATCAGTGTTTGACCCAAATTGTTTATAGGAATCGCTGTCTTCTCCACTCCTGACTCTTGGCTTTGTTAAATGGATATGCTCTCATATCTCTATCTGTCCTGACCCCTGACTTGTTTAAGGATTCTGCTATCCTTTGTACTCCTGTCTGGCTTGAATTCTGCCAAATACATTCTGGCTGCTCACTACCTGTTACCATCCACTGTCCACTCCATCAGACAATTGCCAGACTACTCTGCATTAACCCTTGCCCATCTGGCACAGAGTTCTGCTATTTACAGTCTGGTTGCTCACTACCTGCTGCATTGTGCTGTTCACTTTCTTCTGACAAGTGCCAGACTACTCCACACTAACCCTTGCCTGTTTGGCTCAGAGTTCTGCTAATATATCCTGGTTGCTCACTACCTCCTACTGTCCTTTCCAACGGGTAAGTGCTAGATCAATAAATGCTACTACCCGAGTCTAAATCCTGGGGGCAACTGAGTACTGTGGAACATACCAGGTTCCTCGGAAAGGGGGCTGTTAAAGATGAAAATCTCGCAAAGCAGTTCTAGCAGATGAGGATCTCACGCTGCTCTGTCCATAACATCCTATGAGCAAATTCTCAGATTTTCATACTTTCCATATGGGCAAGTTATGGTCCACATTTTGTTTATGTCCTTGATGTATGTTTTAAGTTCAATTGCAGTTAATGGTTTTATTATTATCATTTATTTATATATTGCCAGCATACTTTGCAGTACAATTGGGAATAAGAATAGTAAGAAAACAAGCTTGGTTAATAACAAACAGACAAAGCGACAAAGCAGTAAGAGGGTAAGACCCACAAAGGTGTTTGATCCACTTATTGCATATCGGGCCAGCCAGAAAACAATGGGAAAAGTGCTTAGTGGAGCTACGTGAGGGTTTTTGAATATAGAAAGAGAATAAATGTAAGTTGAACTGTGATAAGTGGGGGTGATTTTCAGGTAGAATTGGATAGGGTGGTTGAGAAGACGGCTTTGGAAAACCTTATATCAGCGGTTGGCAACTGGTGCCCTCTGAAGCATCACCACCAGCTCCTTCCAACCTTGCTTAAAACGCATTATAGACAGATGGCTCTTTCTCTGATTAAATGTATTGTTTTAAGTTATTAGTGAGATTAAGAGTTTGTACAGCCTGTCCGGAGCACGATGTCAGCATCCCTATGTGTAATGTAAGAGGTTGCACACAATTCCATAACTCAGTCTTGTACTCACCTATCATACAGGTTGTAGATTTGATGAATCACACTCATATACACCTATGATCTACCATCACCTATTGAATAAGGGCAATAGGACCCCA
The DNA here is from genome assembly GCF_038048845.1 of Mixophyes fleayi. Taxonomy (NCBI): domain Eukaryota; kingdom Metazoa; phylum Chordata; class Amphibia; order Anura; family Limnodynastidae; genus Mixophyes; species Mixophyes fleayi. The sequence goes on along the minus strand of NC_134403.1, from coordinate 999,648 downwards.
AAATACTGTTACCCAAATGTACACGCTGGCACACACTAGGCTTGTTAATCAAACAGATTAACAATTCACACGTTGGCATTCAAAGGGTTTGCATGGTCTAGCAAAATTGTTCATAAACGACTTATGGATTCGCTAAAATATCAAGGACAAAACTTTTTAAATGTTAGACTTAATATACAAAGGTACAGGGCATTTGCATATGATAAAAAATAACATACAAAAAATAAATGCAATACAGCAGGTCTGGTCAACCTGTTTGAAACTACAAACCCTAGCATGGTTTGGCAGTAGATATCTAGCCAATAGCTGGCAGAGCATGCTGGGACTTGTAGTTTCCAAACACCTGGATCGTCACAGGTTGGCCAGGCCTGCAATACAGTCATAAAAAAATGGATGAAATTACACAAATACGATAATGTATATGTATACCTGGCAGAATTACATGGACAGTTCATCAATTAGATTGAGCCCAAAAGCTGACAATTTGCCCTCTCTTTAACAGAGTATTTAAGCAGGTTGCACTTGTAGGGCATTCAGATGGACAGTGTATATGCTCTGTGGGGGACACAGTGTTTTACTTTCGTACTCTGCACATTTTATTCTATATTTACATTAGAAATAGGCAGGCTCAGTTTCCTTGAAACCGAACACACCCGAACTCTGGGGTTCCGTGTACCGAGCCGAGTACTCGGTACTCTTGCGCCTATTCGGATTCCAAAACGAGGCAAAACGTCATTGTGACGTCGTCGGATCTCGCAAGTTTTGGAATCAATAAATACCCGCCTCCACTGCGATCTAGCGCCATTTGAGAGAGGGACAGTGAAGGGTTAGGTCACAATATAGAGAAGTCAAAGTGATAGAGTAGAAATAGGAGGGTGGTAATTTTTCTGAATTTGCACTACAAAGTGTTTGGGGTCTCATATACCCCCTTATAAAAGAGCTGAATTTTCTGAAAGCTGAAATCCTAATATAGCACTGTATTTTTCTGAATTTGCACTACAAAGTGTAGGGTCTTATTGAAAGGGATACACAGCAGTACACAGATGAGCAGGAGCAGCAAGCAGCTGCTGGCACCAGTCCTGATGATAGTTATCCCTGTACGTCATTTGGTAAAGCCTACGTAAAAGTACATAGTCTTTTGAAGTCAGGGAAAAAATCAAACAAAGAAACACCTTTTACCGTGTTGAAGAGAAAAAGAGCTGTAATACAGGAAAAGTTAACTGCCGATAAAAAACAAATTTGTCAACATGCCATTCTACACATGCAGTGGCAAAGAAAGAATAAGGCCGTTGCCTTTCTCTATGAGTGCGAGATCTAAAAATGTTACTGAGGCTTTTTCTTGTAAGGTGACCAAGCAAGACCAAGTAATTCAGAATCCAAAAATGGTGCACAAATACTGTTACGTGTGAAAGCCGAGCTGGAAGAAAACAGTAAGGCATTAGAGGAAAATGTATGCTCAGAATCAGAAATGACACCAATCCCTGAGGAGAGTCCATCCATGAGTGGTATGTGTAATCGTGACCATTCTGATAGTGTACCCATAAAGAAGGGCCCTTTCAGCATTTCTGCTGATGTGTTAATGAACAGCTCGAGTGCAGCCGGTGATACACAAATTGAGGATGCCACTTTGGAATTAGAAGAGGATGAGGGGATATTTGTGTAGCCAACGAGGGCGCTAATGAGGATGTTGATGAGAATGAGGTTGTTTGTGTACGTCCTGCACTAGTGGAAGCAGTTCTGGCACGTGATAAGAAGAAGGCCATTGTCATGCCTGGACATAAGACCAAAAAAGCCACTTCTTATGTGGAAAATTATTTCTACCCAAATCCTGACAACAGTTGTCTAGCCATTTGTAGTGTATGTAAAGCCACAGTCAGTCGAGGGAGGGAACCTTAACCATCTTGTAACCTCATCCATGTTACGCCATTTGACGCGAGTTCATGGCAAGGTGTTGGGAAAAGCTGAAAGTTATGGTAAAAAATACCAACAAGCAGTCCATCATCAGCTAGGTCCCTTCTCTTACTTACATCCCGACGCCTGCAATCTACACAAACAACACCGTCCTCATCAATATCCTCAGTAGCAATCAGAGTTAGCCCTGCATCCAACTTGTTAAGACTCGATGACTCCTGCACTATCCTTGATTCCTCTGAAGAATTCTTGAGCATTAGTCCCACTGCTGCTGCTGTTGCTGCTGCTGGGGGTGAATCTTCCTCCCATAAGCAGCCCAAGAAGAAGACCACTAGTACTTTACAACAATTAACTGTGAAACAATCTTTTGCAAGAGGAAGCAAGTATGACAGCAGTCACCCATTTGCAAAATAGGATCACAGACACCATGGCGACTATGCTAGTGTTAGATCTGCGTCCAATATCCACTATAAGCGCAGCTGGTTTTTCACAGTTAATTGATATTTTGTGTCCCCGTTACAAAATTCCATTGCGACACCATTTTTCCAGAAAAGCTATTCCTCAACCTTACCAGAACGTTCGTAAAAATGTACTAATTGGGCTAAAAAATGCCATTCTACCCATTGTACACTTAACCACAGATATGTGGACAAGTGGAAGTGGCCAAACCAAAGATTATATGACTGTGACAGCCCACTGGGTTGGTCATTCGCCTTCACAAGCAGGAACAGCAGCAACATGTACACCACTACATAACATTTCTCACAGGCAGGCCACTCTTTATATCACCGGCTTCACTAACAGTCATACAGCTGATAATTTGTTCCGAAAACTAAGGAATGTCATTGATATATGGCTTATACCACTTGGACTCTCCCTAGGATATGTTATTTCTGATAACGCCAACAATATTGTGCGAGCGTTACAGCTGGGTGAATACCATCGAGTAGGTTGTGGGTTGGAGAGCTACTGCAGACCCAGAATAGTACTTTGTTTGATCCAGGAAGGATGGAGGATCCTGGGGGAGTCGAGGAGGAAAGCCCCCAGGTTTCCAGGCCTATTCCACCTCCAGAAAGTGTGATCTCTGGGGTAAATTCTTCCCTTCTGCAGCCTCAAAACGTCTTAGCCAGCATGGTTGATGACCCCTCTAGCATGGAAAGCCGCAGTCAAGCTTCCAGCATTATTGCTGAAGCCCCCCCCCCCAAGCAATATCACGGGGGAGGTCTCTGGGCCTCTGGCTATGACCTTGGGTGAAGAATGCTCCCCCTGCATGGACTTGAACTCAGGGGAGGCTGTATCTGAGGACCCATCCCATGTACAGGCCCTAGTGAGGCAACTAGGTGCCGGCATTGAACTCCCACCTGTGAAATTAAACATGGTGGGGAAAGTGAATGAAGCCAATGTGGTCCCAGTGACTATGCAACTGGGGACCGCGATAGATCCGTCTGTGTCTCTTAACATGTCGGACTCCTCTCCGAGTGGTACGAGTGAACAAGTCGGAATCCCCAGCATCCGTGGCACCGCCTGATGAGACCCGTGAAATTACAACTGGTGCGGGCGATACGGAGTTACCGCAAGCAGAAATCTGGGACAGCCTGTCAGTGTATCACGCCATGTCCCGAGGAGAGAAGCCTCTTGTCGTTGATGTGGATCCTGGTAGTATTGACTTACCTGAATCGGAGGGGGAGGTCGAAGAGCCAATTACCAGGGAACGTCATGAGGGGCTGATCGCTGATATAGCGAGGTTGAAAAGACAAATATCTGCACTAAAAAAAAAGCAATCGGGCTTTTAGCAGGGAAAGAGTAGTTATGCGTTTGGAGATAGAAGAACTTTTGGCTAATTTGTTACTGAAAGAACAAAATCTGCAACGCCTCACTGAGCAACTACAGCACATGGAGTCCTGTAATGTGGATGCCTCGGCCGGTGATCAATCATGTTTACCTGCTAACCCGGTGATGAGTACTCCTGTTGATGCGGGGGTAGACTCCCTGTATGATAAAATCAGGAGGCAGGAGGGGGAGCCGCCCGTGAAGGAACCCATGGGGGCTGTAGCTGATGCCGGGGTGGTTGTTGCATTGGCCGTAGTTACTGCGGCTGGTTCGGCGGTCTTGCCTCTGGCGTCATTTCCGGTCACAGCTGGCAGTCCTGATCCGGGTATCCCGAGGCTGAGGGTAGATGCAGTAGCATCAGGCTCCTTTCTCCAGGAGGCAGGTATGAATGAGATGTGTAATGTAATGCCAGTGAGATCGGTTGTTGAAGGCGGGATCTCTGATGCCATATCTGTTGTTGATATTGTCTCCACTAAGTTCTAAACAGGCACTGATATGTTGTTCCTGCTACTACAGCATTAGAGGTTGGTGCAGGGATTAATAGCGGTGGATTATCTACTCCTGTCTTTGCTAGCAATAGCTCCCCTCTCCCTGATGCTGAGGTGCTCGCTGATGTGAGCAGCACGACTATGTGTACAGCTAGGCCCCTTGAGTCCAGTAAGGTTTCTATATCCGCAGGCCGGATCGCCCCTATTAGCAACTGTATTGGAATACCTTTGAGCCTGGCACAATCAAAAATTATTGATACTATATACGGGCCCCTCCAGGTGACGGAGAGGGCTAAAAAAGCTGCTGTTATAATGGACCAAGTGACCAGGGAAAATGCGGAGAGGTTCCAGGGGGGTCTGGGGGATCAAGATAAGTCCAGTATTAGCGCTAGAGGGGAGTTGGTGGGTCCAATTTCGCCTGCCGTGGAAAGGCATAACCCTGATGTCAGGTCTGGCCCCGGGCCGGTCACCCTGTCTGCCCCTCAATTAATCTGGTGCCCCCGAGGTATGGTCAGGGTCCATTAGGTCCAGTTTCGGGGCCAATTTCTTATGCCGGGGTGGTATCGGGTGCACAAAGACCGGTGGCCCTCTTCCTAGGGGTCCTCAGTCTGGGGGCCCGTCTCTCACAGGCCAACCCCCCAAGAGAAGGAATGTTGTACAGCTAAGGTACATGGGGAAAGAACCCCCAAATAGAGGTGATTTTCTGAAGGTTTTTTTTTCCTCCTTTGGTTTTGTCCCAGCGGATCTTTTTGCCTGCATCCATCCCGTCGGGACCCCCGAGTATGATGTCAGCTTTATGACATAACAGGGGCTGCAGGCGTTCTGGGGCTGATGGGGTGGATGTAGGGGACAGGATCCGTGGGCAAAATTTAAAGCTATTGCTGTCACCAGACAGGAAAGGGTCAAGATTACCATCCTGGTTAGAAACGAGTCTATCCCCGTAGCTGACTTAGCCTTTTGGGTGGGGCGGTAAGCGTGCCTGGTGTCCCCACTTGTGAAGGTGCCTGATCCAAGCCATGGTGTCTGGGGTGGTGGGTGGGTCGCCATGGTAGACCTGCGGTGCACAGAGGCTGACCTGGCCCATATCCCAAGTGCTGCCTTCCTGGGGAGGGACAGGATTCAGTGCTTTTATCCGGGTCAGCCGAGGATGTGCCACCGCTGTGGTGACTTCCGCCACCTCAGCGCCAATTGCCCGCATCAAAAGTGTTGGCACTGTGGGGATACCGGGCACGAAATTCGTTCCTGTAGCAGTATTAGATGTAACTTATGTTGGACAATTGGCCACCCTTCAGTAGATGCCCCCATGCATTCCATAACACAGAAATAGCTGATGAGCTGTTGGTACAGGCCGCTGAGGGGATAGAAGAGACGCAGAGGGGTGAGGGTGTGGCGAAACCTGTTGATCCAGTCTCCACTGAGCCGCTGAAGTCTTTGCCAATCCCCCCCCCCCTTTCCAACAGGGGCAGAGTGTTGAGCAGCCTGGTCCTAGTACCAAAATTTCATCCATAGGCAAGGGATGGGTGGAGCCAAAAAAGAGTATTAGGCAGAACAAATCAAGAAGGGAAAAAAACCTGGTTTTGTCTAATAAGTTCCAGTTCTTGTCTAGTGAGGGGGAGGAATCAGAGGAGGGGGAGGTTGTAAGAACAAACGAGGGGGATCTAGTTCTTAGACAAAGTACTAGCAGCAAGAGAAGGAAGTTCTCCGGCCCTGTCCTAGGTGATATAGCAGCCTATAAGAAGCCCAAAGATAAATCAAAGTCCCTGAGGGCCTTTCCTAAATCATTTTCCCCCAAGGGTCCTCCCTCTGTGGAAGAATTAGCCCCAGCTCCTATTCCCGACCTTGACCCTGATCCGGCCCCCCTTCCTGTTTCTCCTGCCTCTACGTCTGCTCTGATCCCTTCTGGGTCGGCTCGGGAGGTATCTCCCTTGATTGCCGGTTCAGGTTCCGTCCCTGCCTCTCCCTCTTATTTGGTCCTTTGCCATAGCCCGACTTCTATTCCTGTCCCTCCTCTCCTTACTCCTCCTCCCAACCCTGTTCATCCCATCCCCCTCCTTGTAGCTCCTCTGAGTCAGCTGTCAGTGTTGTCGGAAGTCTTGCCCGCCAATATTCCTCCTAGTACCCCAACTTTGGTGGCTAAATTGTCAGTCGTGGTGGCCAGTGTTGGGTCTGGTGGGTCCCCCCCTCTGGTGAAGAGGTTATTCTTCAGGAGAGGGAGGCCTTGCCAGCGGGCCTAAGTTGCAAGAGGTATGGGTCCTCGGAAGAGGACTCTGCCAAACAGGTAAAAAAGAAGTGAGCTGATTTCTACTTTATAGCTCTGAAGGATGGCTTCTCAGCCCATTAGATTTTCCACCATTAATGTGGCATCTATAAGTTCCGAGCGAGCTCGTTATATGGCCTTTGATTTTTTCAGCACGGTTGAGGCTGATTTTTTATTTTTGCAGGAGACCAGATTGAGTCAGCTGGCTGACCTTCATAAAGCCAAAAGGGAGTGGAGGCGTGGGTCCTCCTACTGGTCTCTTGCGGCCGAGCCGTACGGTGGGGTGGCGGTGCTTTTTACCGGCATGATAACCATCCAGCGAGTTATAGAACTAGAGGTAGGTAGGTGCATAATCTTGGATGTCAATCTGAGAGGGCACGACCTGAGGTTGATTAATGTTTTTGGTCCCAAATCCAGGTGGGAAAGGAAGTGCCTTTTTGGTGCGATAAAGCCGTACCTTTTTTCAGCCCGGCAGATAGTCTTTGGTGGTGACTTTAACACTGTCATTAGGACTAAAGACAGGGGAGGTTCAAGGACTTCTCTGGGCTATGACTCCCATTTTTTAGCTAGCATAATTAGGCAGGCTGGTCTGGTGGATGTGCATATTCGCCATTTTCCGGACCACACAGGGTTCACCTACTTTAGAGGTAGATGTAGGTCTAGGATAGATAGTTTTTTTGTTAAGGAAAGCTCGAAAACCTTGGCTTCTGAGCTGAGGCCAGTAGAGTTCTCTGATCACGTTTACCTCTCTGCGTCTTTGAATGCTTCGGAGACTCTTTGGAAGGGTAGGGGCCTCTGGCGCCTGAACTCTAAGCTCCTGAAGGAGGAGGAGATAAGACAGTCCTTTAGGGACTTCTTTGAGTCCCAGGAAACGCTTTTGGAGGCGGGTTGGAGTAGGTCTGAATGGTGGGAGATGCTTAAAAAGAGGACCCGGGGTTTTTTCCGTGGACTGGTAGCCTGAAATAACTTGTTAAAAGAGAGTACCTACCTAGCACTGAGAAGGAAACTAGGATTCTTGATCTCTGGCCAGGTGGATGGTGGGGAAATCTCCCGAGTGAAGGCTCAGATGAGAGAGATACAATATGACCGGTACGCTTCCTTGATTCTGGATAGGGACTATGGGAAGTACCATTTGCCCAACCCCTTCCAGAGCTGTAGGAACTCGGTAGATGTTAAGGAGGTGAGGGGCTTGCACGATGCTTGAGGTGTGTCAAGGAGGATAAGGAGGGCATCCTTGGTGTCGTGCGGTCCTTCTACTCTGATCTCTTGTCGGAGAAGTCACTTGACAGAGAAAAGATGGACCAGTTCCTGAGGGAAACCCCTGGCCTTGGAGACCTAAGTGGCTCGCTTGAGTCCTTGGGCAGTAAGGTAATGGTGGACGAGGTCAGGATGGCGATAGATGGTTTATCTATCAAGAAAGCCCCGGGCCCGGATGGTCTGACATCTGAGTTTTTTAAAACCTTTGGGGACATCCTGGCCCCGTGCCTTGTGGAGGTCTTTAATGAGAGCCTGGGTAGAGGTTTATTGCCTCTCTCCATGAGGGTTTCCGCCCTTATTTTGTTGTCCAAGGGGAAGGATCAATCGTGTGTTGAGAACTGGCGCTCCATCGCTCTTCTCAATACCGATAGGAAGATTTTGGCAAAGGTACTTTTTAATAGACTGATGCAGGTTTCCGGCCAGTTGCTTTCTCCCTCTCAGCATTGCACTGTGAAGGGTCGAAGCACCTTTAGTGCTGTCCTGGGGGTGCCGGAGGCCATTGAGTGGTGTCGTGCTGAGAAGTGGGGGAAGTACCTTTTAGCATTAGACCAGTCAAAGGCTTTTGACAGGGTAAACCATGAGTACCTTTGGGCTCTGCTTCTGTGGTATGGTCTTCCAGTCCAGGTGGTGAATTGGCTTTGAACTATTTACAGCAGGCCGAGAGCTTCCCTCTTGTGAATGGTTGGGTGGGTCCGTCCTTTGGGGTCAGCTCTGGAGTAAGGCAAGGTTGCCCCCTGAGCCCCCTCCTGTATGTGTTTGCAATAGATCCTTTCATTCGAAGGATTGAAAGCGGCTCGATAGGAGGGGTGCTGTTGGGTCCGGAGTGTCCTCTGAAGGTCGTGGCCTATGTCGATGATGTTACTGTTGTCTTACCGAGTCCCGCGGAAGCAATAGAGGTTGCAACTCTGGTCTGCGGGTATTCCGAGGCCAGTGGCTCATTGGTAAACCAGGAAAAGAGTGAAGTTTTCTGGATGGGGGAGGAGGGTTGTGAATTCAGCCTTCCAGACAGTCTCCCCCAGGCTAGTAACAAGATCAAGATCTTAGGAATTCAATTTGGCCCTGGTGATTATGCCAAGCAAAACTGGGAACTTAGGCTGGAGGAAGCTTCCCGGAAGGTAGAGAGCTGGAAGAGGTGGAAACACTCTCAGGGAAAGGGTGGACCTTGTCAGCTATGTGTGCCTTTTGCCAGAGTCTTTATGGTCTAGGGTTTACGCAGTTTTCTTCCAGTTACTCTGGGGGAATAGGCTGAACCTGGTCAGGCGTGCTGTGACCTATTGGCCGAGGAGGAATGGTGGCCTGGGCATGATTAACCCAGTGCTTTTCTTCATCACAACCTTTTTAAAGTTGCACCTGAGCAGTCTCCTAGTTGAGACCCCTCCTCGGTGGGTGGATGGCTTCAGGGTTTGGGTGGATCCCTTCCTTAGTGCATGGTATGGGGGGGGCATGGTGTAAAGCTTCCGGGTCCGGCATGGGTATCTCCTGGCCTACGTTTCCTTGGGATTGAAGGTGACAAGGCGTTGGGGCCTGGGGGTGGGGGAAGTCAGGAGCTCTTCTAGAAGGGAGCTGGAGAAGAGAGTCCTGCACTCCCATTTCTGGGTCCCGCTGTCCCTGAGGGACTGCCCGGGTGATGTGAGTTCGGCAGGGCTTTCTCTGATCAATTCAGGGAGAATCCCGTTGAAGCTTTGGGATATTGCATGGCTCTCCTTTCAAGGGAGACTCTACATGAGAGGGAATCTCAAGTATAGAAATGCTGATGATCGTGGCTGCCCACGGGAGGAGTGTCTAGGGGTGGAAGAGACTATGGACCATTTCTTGCTTCAGTGTCCCTTTAACGTAGAGGTTTATAAAAGAGTCTCCGGATCCTTGGGGATCCCCTGCCTTTCGGGGCTTAGTTACCCTGAATGGGTCTACGGGGCATTCAAGGCCAGGTGGAGGGCTTTTGATTTCTGTACCCTTTTTTTAGTTAGTTTAGTGGTTAGATATTTCACGTGGAATGCACGGTGTCAGGTGTCCATCAGACACAAAATCCTTCCTTGTGAAGTGGTGGTGGGTGACATTCTTCACGAGGTGTGGAAGTTGAGGGATATGGAGGGACGTCGGATGAACAATGCCAACTGGCTCAGACTCTGGCGGGGTCTGAGACCTCCGTAGGGAGATCAAAGTCCGGCACTTTCTCCTTTCTAAATGGCTTTTCTTCCTATTCTTTCACCCCCTAGATTTTGGTGGTTAAATGTTTTTTCAAGTAGGGCTTAGCATGCACCTACAGCTTGCTTCTTTGCGGTGGGTAGTGTGTTTGTGAATTTGTATTTGGATGTGTTATGGTTTAGTGGTGGCACCCTTTTCTATTTTATGCAGGTTTTATTTTTTTATATATATGTATTTATAGTCCTATTTATATCGCAGGACTCTGTCTGAGCTTGGATAACAGATTTCCAGTGCCTTACGTTGTGGTTTGTGATTTTATAAAAAAGTGGTGCCACCTTTTCGTAATAATACTGTATGCTTATGTTGCAAGACTTAATAAAAATAACTCACATTCCCTGTTTTGCTCACACCATCAACTTGGTGGTGCAGAGCTTCCTAAGAAATAATCGTGAGGTGCAGGAGAGGCTTTCGGTGGCCCGTAAAATTTCGGGACATTTCCGACATTCTGCCACAGCATGTAGGAGATTGCAGGAGATCCAAGAACAATTTAATTTGCCCTGCCACCAACTTAAGCAAGAGGTGTTAACAAGGTGGAATTCTACCCTGTACATGCTTGAGAGGATGTAGGAACAGCAAAAAGCCATACAAGCGTATTGCACAAGCCATGACATTGGAAAGGAGGGGGAATGTATTTCAGTCTTGCACAGTGGAGAATCCTTTTTGTGCTGTGCAAGGTGCTGAAACCATTTGAAGTTGTGACATGTGAAGTGAGTTCAGACTCAGCTAGCTTGAGCCAAGTCATTCCCTTAATTCGACTTTTGGAAAAGCAGCTTGACAAACTGATGGAGGAGATGAAAGAAAGCAATTTCGCTAAATATGTTGGCCTTGTAGATCAAGTACTTAATTCGCTTCGCAATTATCCAAGAATTATTAAAATTTTGAAGTCGGATCACTATGTTTTGGCGACTGTGCTTAATCCTAGGTTTAAGACCTACATCGATTCTTTGCTTCCAAATGACCGAGATCTGAACAGATGCAAGGAAATCTTGGTCAGCAAGTTGACCGCTGATCTGGGCCTTGGCTTGACGATGTCTCCTCCTTCAGTTTCTCAGGCAGCTGCTGCTCATAAGAAATTGCACTTTCCAAAGAGAAGCATGGATGATGCAGGTGGCAGACCACAACAGTTTGACATCTGGGCTGGTTTGAAAGATTTTACCAAAAAAAGTGTGACCACATAACTCCATCCGATCCTACTATTAACATGCAAAGGATGGTGGAGGATTGAATTCAAGAGTTAATTGATATCGAAATGTCAGACAGTCCCTTTCCATACTGGGAGGAAAAACAAGCCATTTGGAAATGCATGTACAAACTTGCTTTGCAATACCTAAGCTGCCACCCTCCAGTGTGTACTCAGAGAGAGCCAGCCGGGAACCTTGTCAGTGATCGACGTAGGAAGTTACTTCCTAAAAATGTGGAAAAGATGATGTTCATTAAAATGAACTACATCTTCCACGAGGAAGGCCTTTACCAGCAAATACATCTAAGTACTGACACTTCTCTAATGGTGGATTCCAGCTGAGATGAATTAATAGTCTGTGATGATGATGTACACACTGATGAGAGTGAGGATGATGCTGAAGATGATGATGACATCATATTGACAGTGTAGATTTCACTTCACAGCCCTTTGGGTCTAACATGCCTTTAGGGCATTGATAGCTGGTTTAGTGGGGGCCCAAACAAACCAAGCACTTCAGCCACAAAAGTGGCAGCCCTTGTCGCTGAAGTGCTTGGTTTGTTAAAGTGTGCATGTCCTTTGTAAAATCCAACATATGGGTGGGTGGGAAGGCCCAAGAACAATGCCATCTTGCACCATTAATCTTTCCTGGCACTTATGTATGTTTCTGCCATTACTCTAACAAGCCCATTGTTAGCTTGTTTAGGGAGGGCCATGTTGGACTTGGACTTCAGCCACAAAAGTGGCACTCCTTGTGGATGAACTGCTTGGCATGATGAATTGTACATGTTACCTCTCCTAAAATGGAATGGAAATCACTGGAAATTAGTGATAGTGAGGTTAATAATAATGTAGGTACAAAATAATAATGAAATTATGTGATTTTACCCCAAAAATTTAATTTAGTAAAAAATTGCTAAACAAAACCAAAACCAAAACCCGAAGCTAATCCAAAACCAAAAAAACAGTGAGCATCTCTTATTTACATGTACTTGCAGTCCCAGCGCCTAGCGCAGACAGTTAACCCTTTCAGCGCTGCATGTCGGTTATCTAGCGGTGCCTATACATTAAGCACTTACATTAATTTATTCAATACTTACTCATACAATGCTGCGGCACTGGGTATTAGTGGAAATCATGTACATTCATATTTATTAATTTAATATCTTATTAGGTCTCCTATCCTGACCCTTTTCATGGATAGAGGATCGCATCATGCACTCCCCCCGGAGTCGGGTTCTGCCTGGTTTGCAGCTCCACTATCCTACTGGATGGACATGGCTATTATAATTAATCATTTATTAACCCCTCACCCCCCCATCATTAACCATTAATTATTACCTTTTCCATTATTTATCAATAACCACTCCTCCTCCATCATTGTTCTCCTTTTCAGATGTTAATTTATTAATAACCCCCTCATCCTCATATCACCCCCCCCCCTCATCTGAGTACTTTTGTGCCACATACACCCACTTAAACAGAAAATAACTGCTCTGCGATCAGTCCCTCTCCTGAATACAACAGGGCCTGACATTAGGGTTAGGGTTGGGTTAGGGTTTGCTTGAAACCACCTGGACCTGGTACGTGCCTCTTATTTACTATATATTGTTTCCCAGGACTAACTGTGGAGACTGTACTAGTGGGAAGCCACACTGGTCTCAGCAGACACACAGAGGACACATGCACACAGTACCAGTGGCTTTATCCGTGGTCTTGGTGCTCGTGGTAACTATGCACATCAGGATGACTGAGGATACAGGTTCATGGAGAGGTCATTATCTGGTTTAGCCACTGGAGCAGGAAATACTGGTGTCCAGGTATTACTGATGAAATGCAGGAACGATGAGACTGGATTGCAAGGTTTAGTTACTGGTGCAGAAAATGCAGAGTATTAGCAGAGAGATGATCACTTGGTAATGCAGAGTATTAGCAGACAGATGATCACTTGGTAATGCAGAGTATTAGCAGAGAGATGATCACTTGGTAATGCAGAGTATTAGCAGACAGATGATCACTTGGTAATGCAGAGTATTAGCAGACAGATGATCACTTGGTAATGCAGAGTATTAGCAGAGAGATGATCACTTGGTAATGCAGAGTATTAGCAGAGAGATGATCACTTGGTAATGCAGAGTATTAGCAGACAGATGATCACTTGGTAATGCAGGGTATTAGCAGAGAGATGATCACTTGGTAATGCAGAGTATTAGCAGACAGATGATCACTTGGTAATGCAGGGTATTAGCAGAGAGATGATCACTTGGTAATGCAGGGTATTAGCAGAGAGATGATCACTTGGTAATGCAGGGTATTAGCAGAGAGATGATCACTTGGTAATGCAGGGTATTAGCAGAGAGATGATCACTTGGTAATGCAGGGTATTAGCAGACAGATGATCACTTGGTAATTGTCACAGTTTACTGGGATACAGACCCCTGACCTGCCAAGACTAACACTCTCCAGAGGCGCAGAGTCTAACGTAGCGTCTGGCCTTCACCAAGAACCGCCACAAGGTGGTATGGACTTTGCGGCAACCGCCACGCAGGTCACGGTCCTCTGGTAGTGGGGCAGGTTCCACGAAGTTCGGAGAGTCAGAGCTTGGTGGAAGCAGAAATGACCGCTGGGATAGCGGAAGCTGTACGGAGCTGCTGCGGATTGCAGAATGACCGCTGGGATAGCGGAAGCTGTATGGAGTACTGCGGATTGCAGGATGACCGCTGGGATAGCGGGAAGCTGTATGGAGTACTGCGGATTGCAGGATGACCGCTGGGATAGCGGGAAGCTGTATGGAGTACTGCGGATTGCAGGATGACCGCTGGGATAGCGGGAAGCTGTATGGAGTACTGCGGATTGCAGGATGACCGCTGGGATAGCGGGAAGCTGTATGGAGTACTGCGGATTGCAGGATGACCGCTGGGATAGCGGGAAGCTGTATGGAGTACTGCGGATTGCAGGATGACCGCTGGGATAGCGGGAAGCTGTATGGAGTACTGCGGATTGCAGGATGACCGCTGGGATAGCGGAAGCTTGTACGGAGCTGCTGCGGATTGCAGGATGACCGCTGGGATAGCGGGAAGCTGTATGGAGTACTGCGGATTGCAGGATGACCGCTGGGGTAGCGGGAAGCTGTATGGAGTACTGCGGATTGCAGAATGACCGCTGGGATAGCGGAAGCTTGTACGGAGCTGCTGCGGATTGCAGGATGACCGCTGGGATAGCGGGAAGCTGTATGGAGTACTGCGGATTGCAGAATGACCGCTGGGGTAGCGGACGCTGTAGAGAACCTGCTGCAGATTACAGGAGGAATTCGCTAGGAACATCCAAACTGAACCCAAGAACAGGCTCAGAGAAGAGGAAGAGGCAGGTTTAAATACTGGAGGGAGATTCTGTAGCCAATAGGAGGCTGAGAAAGCCTTTAAAACAGCAATCGGGTCTGCGCATGCGCAGACCCGTCCAAGATGACGGCCACCACCGGGAGTTCGTCGGAGGGCCAAAGGGGTAAGCAAGCCGGGTCCCGGCTAGCGGGTACCCGGCGTGTGACAGTAATGCAGAGTACTTGCAGAGAGATGGTCACTTGGTAATGCAGAGTATTAGCAGACAGATGATCACTTGGTAATGCAGGGTATTAGCAGACAGATGATCACTTGGTAATGCAGGGTATTAGCAGAGAGATGATCACTTGGTAATGCAGGGCATTAGCAGACAGATGGTCACATGGTAATCCAGGGTATTTACAAAGAGATGATCACTTGGTAATGCAGGGTATTAGCAGAGAGATGATCACTTGGTAATGCAGAGTATTAGCAGACAGATGATCACTTGGTAATGCAGGGTATTAGCAGAGAGATGATCACTTGGTAATGCAGGGTATTAGCAGAGAGATGATCACTTGGTAATGCAGGGTATTAGCAGAGAGATGATCACTTGGTAATGCAGGGTATTAGCAGATAGATGATCACTTGGTAATGCAGGGTATTAGCAGAGAGATGATCACTTGGTAATGCAGGGTATTAGCAGACAGATGGTCACATGGTAATCCAGGGTATTTACAAAGAGATGATCATTTGGTAATCCAGGGTACTTACAGAGAGATGATCACTTGGTAATGCAGGGTATTAGCAGACAGATGATCACTTGGTAATGCAGGGTATTAGCAGAGAGATGATCACTTGGTAATGCAGGGTATTAGCAGAGATGTGATCACTTGGTAATGCAGGATATTAGCAGAGAGATGATCACTTGGTAATGCAGGGTATTAGCAGACAGATGATCACTTGGTAATGCAGGGTATTAGCAGAGAGATGATCACTTGGTAATGCAGGGTATTAGCAGACAGATGGTCACTTGGTAATGCAGGGTATTAGCAGAGAGATGATCACTTGGTAATGCAGGGTATTAGCAGAGATGTGATCACTTGGTAATGCAGGATATTAGCAGAGAGATGATCACTTGGTAATGCAGGGTATTAGCAGACAGATGATCACTTGGTAATGCAGGGTATTAGCAGAGAGATGATCACTTGGTAATGCAGGGTATTAGCAGAGAGATGATCACTTGGTAATGCAGGATATTAGCAGAGAGATGATCACTTGGTAATGCAGGGTATTAGCAGACAGATGATCACTTGGTAATGCAGGGTATTAGCAGAGAGATGATCACTTGGTAATGCAGGGTATTAGCAGACAGATGGTCACTTGGTAATGCAGGGTATTAGCAGAGACATGATCACTTGGTAATGCAGGGTATTAGCAGAGATGTGATCACTTGGTAATGCAGGATATTAGCAGAGAGATGATCACTTGGTAATGCAGGGTATTAGCAGACAGATGATCACTTGGTAATGCAGGGTATTAGCAGAGAGATGATCACTTGGTAATGCAGGGTATTAGCAGAGAGATGATCACTTGGTAATGCAGGGTACTTGCTTTGTGACTATTGGTTTTACAACCTGTCGACATTCACAGTGTTGAAATTTTTAACCCTGTCATCCAATTGAACATGTCAGCATTCTGAATGTCAACATTTTCTTTGTCGACATTTTGGCTGCATCCCTTTAATATCTGGAGCAGATGCTGTCAAACCGTTTACATAGTATAATAATCATAGGAGATTATTTACCAAGCACAGAATTCTGCTGCGCAGTGAAAAAGCATCTTTGGTCCCTTGTGCACCGTGATCTGCCAGGAGGTGTAGATCTGCAGCACATAATATAAGAGTTTACCATATACTGCTCCTCCTCAGGATGCAAGGTGTGGGATTGGGGACGTGGCACCATGAGTCACCTCATTCTGACCACGCTCCTACAATGTGTACCTAGTTATGCAGAGCAATGAACAAACACAAATACAGGTGTGCTGTGCATTGGGGGTGAATAACTGTTTCTACTCCACAAAGGACTTACATTTTGCACCAGCCCAGAGTTGTCGTTCTTCTGGTCCCACCTTGAACCTTCATGTTACATCAGTGCCCCCAGTGCGCAAATCATCAAAGAAATATTACCTCACTTATATAAATTTGCAAACTGATAACCTTAATGGAAACTAAATAATTGTTAGTTATGTTGTCAGATCAGTTTTATTAATTTTATTAATTTTATTATATTACTGTATATTGTCAGACCCTATGAGCTTACATACTAAACTTGTATATTGTGCTTGAGAGAGAGTCTTTGGGGACTGTGGTGTTCCAGGCAGGGTGAGAATGAGGCAGTTAGAACATATGTAATACTATGTGTATTACTATTACTATGTAACACTATGTGTATTACTATTACTATGTAACACTATGTGTATTACTATTACTATGTAACACTATGTGTATTACTATTACTATGTAACACTATGTGTATTACTATTACTATGTAATACTATGTGTATTACTATTACTATGTAATACTATGTATATTACTATTACTATGTTACACTATGTGTATTGCTATTACTATGTAACACTATGTGTATTACTATTACTATGTAACACTATGTGTATTACTATTACTATGTAATACTATGTGTATTACTATTACTATGTAATACTATGTGTATTACTATTACTATGTAATACTATGTGTATTACTATTACTATGTAATACTATGTGTATTACTATTACTATGTAATACTATGTGTATTACTATTACTATGTAATACTATGTATATTACTATTACTATGTTACACTATGTGTATTGCTATTACTATGTAACACTATGTGTATTACTATTACTATGTAACACTATGTGTATTACTATTACTATGTAATACTATGTGTATTACTATTACTATGTAATACTATGTGTATTACTATTACTATGTAATACTATGTGTATTACTATTACTATGTAACACTATGTGTATTACTATTACTATGTAACACTATGTGTATTACTATTACTATGTAATACTATGTGTATTACTATTACTATGTAACACTATGTGTATTACTATTACTATGTAACACAATGTGTAATACTATGTGTATTACTATTACTTTGTAACACTATGTGTATTACTATTACTATGTAACATTATGTGTATTACTATTACTATGTAATACTATGTTTATTACTATTACTATGTAATACTATGTATATTACTATTACTATGTAATACTATGTGTATTACTATTACTATGTAATATTATGTGTATTACTATTACTATGTAACAGTGTGTAATACTATGTGTATTACTATTACTATGTAACACTATGTGTATTACTATTACTATGTAATACTATGTGTATTACTATTACTATGTAACACTGTGTAATACTATGTGTATTACTATTATTATGTAATACTATGTGTATTACTATTACTATGTAATACTATGTGTATTACTATTACGATGTAATACTATGTGTATTACTATTACTATGTAACACTGTGTAATACTATGTGTATTACTATTACTATGTAACACTATGTGTATTACTATTACTATGTAACACTATGTGTATTACTATTACTATGTAATACTATGTGTATTACTATTACTATGTAATACTATGTATATTACTATTACTATGTAACACTATGTGTAATACTATACGTATTACTATTACTTTGTAACACTATGTGTATTACTATTACTATGTAACACTATGTGTATTACTATTACTATGTAACACTATGTGTATTACTATTACTATGTAATACTATGTGTATTACTATTACTATGTAATACTATGTGTATTACTATTACTATGATACACTATGTGTATTACTATAACTGTGTAATACTATGTGTATTACTATTACTATGTAACACTATGTGTATTACTATTACTATATAATACTATGTGTATTACTATTACTATGTAATACTATGTGTATTACTATTACAATGTAACATGATGTGTATTACTATTACTATGAAATACTATGTGTATTACTATTACTATGTAACACTATGTGTATTACTATTACTATGTAACACTATGTGTATTACTATTACTATGTTACACTATGTGTATTACTATTACTATGTAACACTGTGTATTACTATTACTATGTTACACTATGTGTATTACTATTACTATGTTACACTATGTGTATTACTATTACTATGTAATACTATGTGTATTACTATAACTATGTAACACTATGTGTATTACTATTACTATGTAATACTATGTGTATTACTATTACTATGTTACACTATGTGTATTACTATTACTATGTAACACTGTGTATTACTATTACTATGTAACACTGTGTATTACTATGTAATACTATGTGTATTACTATGTAACACTATGTGTATTACTATTACTATGTAATACTATGTGTATTGCTATTACTATGTAACACTGTGTATTACTATTACTATGTAATACTATGTGTATTACTATTACTATCTAATACTATGTGTATTACTATTACTATGTAATACTATGTGTATTACTATTACTATGTAATACTATGTGTATTACTATTACTATGTAACACTATGTGTATTACTATTACTAAGTTACACTATGTGTATTACTATTACTATGTTACACTATGTGTATTACTATTACTATGTAATACAATGTGTATTACTATTACTATGTAACACTATGTGTATTACTATTACTATGTAACACTATGTGTATTACTATTACTATGTAACACTATGTGTATTACTATTACTATGTAACACTATGTGTATTACTATTACTATGAAATACTATGTGTATTACTATTACTATGTAACACTATGTGTATTACTATTACTATGTAACACTATGTGTATTACTATTACTATGTTACACTATGTGTATTACTATTACTATGTAACACTGTGTATTACTATTACTATGTTACACTATGTGTATTACTATTACTATGTTACACTATGTGTATTACTATTACTATGTAATACTATGTGTATTACTATAACTATGTAACACTATGTGTATTACTATTACTATGTAATACTATGTGTATTACTATTACTATGTTACACTATGTGTATTACTATTACTATGTAACACTGTGTATTACTATTACTATGTAACACTGTGTATTACTATGTAATACTATGTGTATTACTATGTAACACTATGTGTATTACTATTACTATGTAATACTATGTGTATTGCTATTACTATGTAACACTGTGTATTACTATTACTATGTAATACTATGTGTATTACTATTACTATCTAATACTATGTGTATTACTATTACTATGTAATACTATGTGTATTACTATTACTATGTAATACTATGTGTATTACTATTACTATGTAACACTATGTGTATTACTATTACTAAGTTACACTATGTGTATTACTATTACTATGTTACACTATGTGTATTACTATTACTATGTAATACAATGTGTATTACTATTACTATGTAACACTATGTGTATTACTATTACTATGTAACACTATGTGTATTACTATTACTATGTAACACTATGTGTATTACTATTACTATGTAACACTATGTGTATTACTATTACTATGAAATACTATGTGTATTACTATTACTATGTAACACTATGTGTATTACTATTACTATGTAACACTATGTGTATTACTATTACTATGTTACACTATGTGTATTACTATTACTATGTAACACTGTGTATTACTATTACTATGTTACACTATGTGTATTACTATTACTATGTTACACTATGTGTATTACTATTACTATGTAATACTATGTGTATTACTATAACTATGTAACACTATGTGTATTACTATTACTATGTAATACTATGTGTATTACTATTACTATGTTACACTATGTGTATTACTATTACTATGTAACACTGTGTATTACTATTACTATGTAACACTGTGTATTACTATGTAATACTATGTGTATTACTATGTAACACTATGTGTATTACTATTACTATGTAATACTATGTGTATTGCTATTACTATGTAACACTGTGTATTACTATTACTATGTAATACTATGTGTATTACTATTACTATCTAATACTATGTGTATTACTATTACTATGTAATACTATGTGTATTACTATTACTATGTAATACTATGTGTATTACTATTACTATGTAACACTATGTGTATTACTATTACTATGTAACACTATGTGTATTACTATTACTATGAAATACTATGTGTATTACTATTACTATGTAACACTATGTGTATTACTATTACTATGTAACACTATGTGTATTACTATTACTATGTTACACTATGTGTATTACTATTACTATGTAACACTGTGTATTACTATTACTATGTTACACTATGTGTATTACTATTACTATGTTACACTATGTGTATTACTATTACTATGTAATACTATGTGTATTACTATAACTATGTAACACTATGTGTATTACTATTACTATGTAATACTATGTGTATTACTATTACTATGTTACACTATGTGTATTACTATTACTATGTAACACTGTGTATTACTATTACTATGTAACACTGTGTATTACTATGTAATACTATGTGTATTACTATGTAACACTATGTGTATTACTATTACTATGTAATACTATGTGTATTGCTATTACTATGTAACACTGTGTATTACTATTACTATGTAATACTATGTGTATTACTATTACTATCTAATACTATGTGTATTACTATTACTATGTAATACTATGTGTATTACTATTACTATGTAATACTATGTGTATTACTATTACTATGTAACACTATGTGTATTACTATTACTAAGTTACACTATGTGTATTACTATTACTATGTTACACTATGTGTATTACTATTACTATGTAATACTATGTGTATTACTATTACTATGTAACACTATGTGTATTACTATTACTATGTAACACTATGTGTATTACTATTACTATGTAACACTATGTGTATTACTATTACTATGTAACACTATGTGTATTACTATTACTATGTAACACTATGTGTATTACTATTACTATGTAACACTATGTGTATTACTATTACTATTTTACACTATGTGTATTACTATTACTATGTTACACTATGTGTATTACTATTACTATGTAACACTGTGTATTACTATGTAACACTATGTGTATTGCTATTACTATGTAACACTGTGTATTACTATTACTATGTAATACTATGTGTATTACTATGTAACACTATGTGTATTACTATGTAACACTATGTGTATTGCTATTACTATGTAACACTGTGTATTACTATTACTATGTAATACTATGTGTATTACTATTACTATGTTACACTATGTGTATTATTATTACTATGTAATACTATGTGTATTACTATTACTATGTAACACTATGTGTATTACTATTACTATGTAACACTATGTGTATTACTTTTACTATGTAACACTGTGTATTACTATTACTATGTAACACTGTGTATTACTATTACTATGTAATACTATGTGTATTACTATTACTATGTAATACTATGTGTATTACTATTACTATGTAACACTATGTGTATTACTATTACTATGTAACACTATGTGTATTACTATTACTATGTAATACTATGTGTATTACTATTACTATGTATTACTATGTGTATTACTATTACTATGTAATACTATGTGTATTACTATTACTATGTAATACTATGTGTATTACTATTACTATGTAACACTATGTGTATTACTATTACTATGTAACACTATGTGTATTACTATTACTATGTTACACTATGTGTATTACTATTACTATGTTACACTATGTGTATTACTATTACTATGTTACACTATGTGTATTACTATTACTATGTTACACTATGTGTATTACTATTACTATGTAATACTATGTGTATTACTATTACTATGTAATACTATGTTTATTACTATTACTATGTAATACTATGTGTATTACTATTACTATGTAATACTATGTGTATTACTATTACTATGTTACACTATGTGTATTACTATTACTAGTTACACTATGTGTATTACTATTACTATGTAATACTATGTGTATTACTATTACTATGTAATACTATGTGTATTACTATTACTATGTAATGCTATGTGTATTACTATTACTATGTAATACTATGTGTATTACTATTACTATGTAATACTATGTGTATTACTATTACTATGTAATACTATGTGTATTACTATTACTATGTTACACTATGTGTATTACTATTACTATGTAATACTATGTGTATTACTATTACTATGTAATACTATGTGTATTACTATTACTAGTTACACTATGTGTATTACTATTACTATGTAATACTATGTGTATTACTATTACTATGTAATACTATGTGTATTACTATTACTATGTAATACTATGTGTATTACTATTACTATGTAACACTATGTGTATTACTATTACTATGTAATACTATGTGTATTACTATTACTATGTTACACTATGTGTATTACTATTACTATGTAACACTATGTGTATTACTATTACTATGTAACACTATGTGTATTACTATTACTATGTAACACTATTTGTATTACTATTACTATGTAATACTATGTGTATTACTATTACTATGTAATACTATGTGTATTACTATTACTATGTAATACTTACAATTACTATGTTACACTATGTGTATTACTATTACTATGTAATACTATGTGTATTACTATTACTATGTAATACTATGTGTATTACTATTACTATGTAATACTATGTGTATTACTATTACTATGTAATACTATGTGTATTACTATTACTATGTAACACTATGTGTATTACTATTACTATGTAACACTATGTGTATTACTATTACTATGTAATACTATGTGTATTACTATTACTATGTATTACTATGTGTATTACTATTACTATGTAATACTATGTGTATTACTATTACTATGTAATACTATGTGTATTACTATTACTATGTAATACTATGTGTATTACTATTACTATGTAACACTATGTGTATTACTATTACTATGTAACACTATTTGTATTACTATTACTATGTAATACTATGTGTATTACTATTACTATGTAATACTATGTGTATTACTATTACTATGTAATACTTACAATTACTATGTTACACTATGTGTATTACTATTACTATGTAATACTATGTGTATTACTATTACTATGTAACACTATGTGTATTACTATTACTATGTTACACTATGTGTATTACTATTACTATGTAATACTATGTGTATTACTATTACTATGTAATACTATGTGTATTACTATTACTATGTAACACTATGTGTATTACTATTACTATGTAACACTATTTGTATTACTATTACTATGTAATACTATGTGTATTACTATTACTATGTAATACTATGTGTATTACTATTACTATGTAATACTTACAATTACTATGTTACACTATGTGTATTACTATTACTATGTAATACTATGTGTATTACTATTACTAGTTACACTATGTGTATTACTATTACTATGTAATACTATGTGTATTACTATTACATTGTAACACTATGTGTATTACTATTACTATGTAATACTATGTGTATTACTATTACTATGTTACACTATGTGTATTACTATTACTATGTAATACTATGTGTATTACTATTAATATGTAACACTATGTGTATTACTATTACTATGTAATACTATGTGTATTACTATTACTATGTATTACTATGTGTATTACTATTACTATGTAATACTATGTGTATTACTATTACTATGTAATACTATGTGTATTACTATTACTATGTAATACTATGTGTATTACTATTACTATGTAACACTATGTGTATTACTATTACTATGTAACACTATTTGTATTACTATTACTATGTAATACTATGTGTATTATTATTACTATGTAATACTATGTGTATTACTATTACTATGTAATACTTACAATTACTATGTTACACTATGTGTATTACTATTACTATGTAATACTATGTGTATTACTATTACTATGTAATACTATGTGTATTACTATTACTATGTAATACTATGTGTATTACTATTACCATGTAATACTATGTGTATTACTATTACTATGTAATACTATGTGTATTACTATTACTATGTAATACTATGTGTATTACTATTACTATGTAACACTATGTGTATTACTATTACTATGTAACACTATGTGTATTACTATTACTATGTAATACTATGTGTATTACTATTACTATGTATTACTATGTGTATTACTATTACTATGTAATACTATGTGTATTACTATTACTATGTAATACTATGTGTATAACTATTACTATGTAATACTATGTGTATTACTATTACTATGTAACACTATGTGTATTACTATTACTATGTAACACTATTTGTATCACTATTACTATGTAATACTATGTGTATTACTATTACTATGTAATACTATGTGTATTACTATTACTATGTAACACTATGTGTATTACTATTACTATGTAACACTATTTGTATTATTATTACTATGTAATACTATGTGTATTACTATTACTATGTAATACTATGTGTATTACTATTACTATGTAACACTATGTGTATTACTATTACTATGTTACACTATGTGTATTACTATTACTATGTAACACTATGTGTATTACTATTACTATGTAACACTATGTGTATTACTATTACTATGTTACACTATGTGTATTACTATTACTATGTAATACTATGTGTATTACTATTACTATGTAACACTATGTGTATTACTATTACTATGTAATACTATGTGTATTACTATTACTATGTAATACTATGTGTATTACTATTACTATGTAATACTATGTGTATTACTATTACTATGTAATACTATGTGTATTACTATTACTATGTAACACTATGTGTATTACTATTACTATGTAACACTATGTGTATTACTATTACTATGTAATACTATGTGTATTACTATTACTATGTAATACTATGTGTATTACTATTACTATGTTACACTATGTGTATTACTATTACTATGTAATACTATGTGTATTACTATTACTATGTAATACTATGTGTATTACTATTACTATGTAATACTATGTGTATTACTATTACTATGTAATACTATGTGTATTACTATTACTATGTAACACTATGTGTATTACTATTACTATGTAATACTATGTGTATTACTATTACTATGTAACACTATGTGTATTACTATTACTATGTAATACTATGTGTATTACTATTACTATGTATTACTATGTGTATTACTATTACTATGTAACACTATGTGTATTACTATTACTTTGTAATACTATGTGTATTACTATTACTATGTAACACTATGTGTATTACTATTACTATGTAACACTATGTGTATTACTATTACTATGTAATACTATGTGTATTACTATTACTATGTAACACTATGTGTATTACTATTACTATGTAATACTATGTGTATTACTATTACTATGTATTACTATGTGTATTACTATTACTATGTAACACTATGTGTATTACTATTACTTTGTAATACTATGTGTATTACTATTACTATGTAACACTATGTGTATTACTATTACTATGTAACACTATGTGTATTACTATTACTATGTAATACTATGTGTATTACTATTACTATGTAACACTATGTGTATTACTATTACTATGTAACACTATGTGTATTACTATTACTATGTAATACTATGTGTATTACTATTACTATGTAATACTATGTGTATTACTATTACTATGTATTACTATGTGTATTACTATTACTATGTAACACTATGTGTATTACTATTACTTTGTAATACTATGTGTATTACTATTACTATGTAACACTATGTGTATTACTATTACTATGTAACACTATGTGTATTACTATTACTATGTAATACTATGTGTATTACTATTACTATGTAATACTATGTGTATTACTATTACTATGTAACACTATGTGTATTACTATTACTATGTAATACTATGTGTATTACTATTACTATGTAATACTATGTGTATTACTATTACTATGTAACACTATGTGTATTACTATTACTATGTAATACTATGTGTATTACTATTACTATGTAATACTATGTGTATTACTATTACTATGTAATACTATGTGTATTACTATTACTATGTAATACTATGTGTATTACTATTACTATGTAATACTATGTGTATTACTATTACTATGTAACACTATGTGTATTACTATTACTATGTAACACTATGTGTATTACTATTACTATGTAATACTATGTGTATTACTATTACTATGTAATACTATGTGTATTACTATTACTATGTATTACTATGTGTATTACTATTACTATGTAACACTATGTGTATTACTATTACTTTGTAATACTATGTGTATTACTATTACTATGTAACACTATGTGTATTACTATTACTATGTAACACTATGTGTATTACTATTACTATGTAATACTATGTGTATTACTATTACTATGTAATACTATGTGTATTACTATTACTATGTAACACTATGTGTATTACTATTACTATGTAATACTATGTGTATTACTATTACTATGTAACACTATGTGTATTACTATTACTATGTAACACTATGTGTATTACTATTACTATGTAATACTATGTGTATTACTATTACTATGTAATACTATGTGTATTACTATTACTATGTAATACTATGTGTATTACTATTACTATGTAATACTATGTGTATTACTATTACTATGTAATACTATGTGTATTACTATTACTATGTAATACTATGTGTATTACTATTACTATGTAATACTATGTGTATTACTATTACTATGTAACACTATGTGTATTACTATTACTATGTAATACTATGTGTATTACTATTACTATGTAATACTATGTGTATTACTATTACTATGTAATACTATGTGTATTACTATTACTATGTAATACTATGTGTATTACTATTACTATGTAACACTATGTGTATTACTATTACTATGTAATACTATGTGTATTACTATTACTATGTAATACTATGTGTATTACTATTACTATGTAATACTATGTGTATTACTATTACTATGTAACACTATGTGTATTACTATTACTATGTAACACTATGTGTATTACTATTACTATGTAACACTATGTGTACCGGCCGGGTTCTCTTCCAAGATGTTGCCACCTAAAGCTTCTGGATTAACATGAATGATGGACATAGATTTCTAGAATTATTTTGTTGTGCTTCATGTTTAAAATTGTGTTAAAGATTTGATATTTTTTAAACTGTCTTAAATCCCAATCATTATATTGGTGTCATTGCCATCTCCATAGGTGCCCTGTTTTACATTGGACCGACGGGCACTGTAAATACCTTTGTGATATATCGGCATCCCTGGCTTGGTATTTCCTGACTGTGGCAAACACACATTTATTTCTGTACTTGTCATTAGCTCTGTTATAGGAGAAGAATCTGCAGTCACTATGATATGTATTTGTGTTAGACTGACACCTTGGATCAAGAACAGAAGAAGATCAGGTACGGTAAGTTTTATTGTTAACACTGCACTACAGAAACAATTAGGGGAGACATAATATACAAAATAATAATTTGACAATATAATTATATCTCCTTAAATACAAGGGGACACAATCATTTATCATTATATAATACAAGGGGGCACAGCAAGGTTTATGTTATTACCATAGTACCCACCGGCCATTGGTACCAGGAGGTGCCCAGTGCTACTTAGCATCGGGTTGAGTATCTCTAAATGCTTTTTGGTGGCTCCTCTCCGCTCCGCTAAGTGTATCAAGATGCAAGTTTCCGGCGGGTTTGAAAAGTGAATATGTTGCCTATAGCAACCAATCAGATCGTAGCTGTCATTTTGAAGAATGTACTAAATAAATGACAGCTAGAATCTAATTGGTTGCTATAGGCAACATCTCCACATTTTAACCTGCCAGAAACTCACAGTTTGATACATTTACCCTCAGGTCTTGGAATGGAAATTGTGCCATGAAATTACCAATTGGATAGCAACGTTTTAAAAACAACAAATGTCAACACAATTCACAAAATTTGAGCCAAAATTCATCCAAATGGCAGCAAATAGAATTTGTTGAGCTTTCATTCACCTCTCTTACTGGTCTCATGTAAATACCAGATAGTGATATGTCGCTGCAGCCCGGACACATTTAATGAACAATGCAGTAAGACATTTAAATTCAGGGTGTGTCTATACACAGGAGATATATGTTAGTGGTATAGCTGTCAGATGGTGCAGAGTATTAACATACTATAGACAGAGAGCACGCTACACCCTTCACATCCACACGCTTGAAATTCCATATAAGGTAACACAATCCCTGCACATTCCCGTCCTCTGAACCTCGTTTATTCCATGGAGCACATGTGGTTACTGTGCAGAAAGAAGAAAACTTCTTCATAACTGTATTCCCATCTCTTTCCCTTCTGTCACAGATATCTGTGACAATGGACCATCTATTTCTCACTACAAGTAGAGGGTGATCAGATGTCCCCACTGGCCAGAAAAGTTCCTGGTTTGAATGGTTGGTTCCCGACAACTCATCATCATCATCATCACCATTTATTTATATAGCGCCACTAATTCCGCAGCGCTGTACAGAGAACTCGCTCACATCAGTCCCTGCCCCGTTGGGGCTTACAGTCTAAATTCCCTAACATGCACACACAGATGACAGTTGGGAACTTGTCTGAATTTGCAGGGTCTCCTCTGTTCTTGAGAAGCATGGACCACACGGATGTATAGGAAGCTATAAGGTCTGCACAGATACACACCCTCAGCAGTTCTCTCAGCGCTGGGGTTGTGTAAGAGATATGGAGGAACATGTGCAGAATAGAGGGAGGGGTGGGCATAGTGGGCGTAGTCATGGCAGCTGTGTGGTTATACTGCATTAAAAATATAGTAAGCTTATACTTGCTCACTCTCCCGGACTGTTCAGGAGACTCCAGACTATTCTCCCACTTTGTGATCACTCCTAGTGAAGAGGACAGGATGGGGTTCACAACAAATCACATAATTTGGCTCCGTCCCCTGCAAAATGACATAATTAAAGGTCAATAAGTTTGAGTAAGCTCAGTAGATGAAGGAATGTGACTTTGTGATAGAAGGAATAATGTACGTAAAGAAAGCGGAGGGGGGAAGATCCATGGGAGGTAGCTAAAAGGAAGAATAACAGGAACGTCTGGCGTAGAAAACCCCAATTATAATGTGTATTGCTGTTAAAGTATTGTGAAAAATGTGAAATATTTTCACTCCCTTACAGGTAATTATATAATGTTTACATTTTCAAATTCTTCTTCAGATTGGGTCTGTGTATTGCTCCACAAACATGAAAAGAGGATAAGAAAATAAATATTGTGTACACTATGCAGATTCTCCTAAATTCTGAGGGATCCTGTTATTCCACTATAGTCCTACAGACCGGACCTTTCTTCTTTCCCGAGATATAATAATAAAACAAAAATATATTTTAAAAAACTACATAATGCTCACGGTTTAAAAGTGAAATATTGGTGTAAATGGAATGAAATGTACTCACCCTTTAGGAGGAAAAAAAAACCTTTAATCATAAAACGCTACGATACAGGGTCACGCCCCCCTAGGGCCGGTTCTAGAGTGGATTGGTCCGACCCTGCTAAGCTGCCACCCAGGACACTGAAAGAATGC
This sequence comes from Mixophyes fleayi, assembly GCF_038048845.1. Lineage (NCBI taxonomy): Eukaryota > Metazoa > Chordata > Amphibia > Anura > Limnodynastidae > Mixophyes > Mixophyes fleayi. The sequence continues at coordinate 969,474 of NC_134403.1, read as the reverse complement.
AGGACTTTCCACCTCCCCTCTTTGTTTTTAATAATCAGAGGGGACCAGGCTTGGTGGCCCATTGCTGTACTTCCTATTGGTATCCTGGACCAACCATGTCGTTGTAAACTGCAACACAGATCAGCCTCCCTGATCCATTCTTCTCTCTCACCTCCTTCTTCCCCCTCACCTGTTGTCAGGACTGTTGTGTGTGAGGTAATGGTGTAGGGGCAATGATACTATGTAGGAGCTGCTTGTGTAATGTTATGTGGAGAATGGTGTGCTATGTGGGGTTTGGTTGGGGAGTGAGGACTAGAGTGTCCAGTTGTTGCCTGGCCTTCCATAAGGGGAAAATGCCTCATCTATTTTTCAAACAGGGCACCAACATTCCAGGATCCAGACAGGACAGCTGGTAGCTGCAAGGACAGGCAGGACAATCCTGAATTTGGGGGAGTGTCCTGAGCTGGCAGAACTATGCTATGTCCCGCATACTACTGCTCTGCTCATGAAGGGACAGCTGTGTTTTCATTACAGAGAAGGCTGCCTTTCTCCATCGAATAACCGCTGATTAGTGGTATCAAATTATTTTCTACTCCCATCACCACACAACTAGTATCATCGTTCTGGATATAGACCATGGGGTAAATGTATCATACCCCGATTTTGTCAACTCCCGCGAGTTCGGCGGCTTCGCAGCTTAAATTTAAAGTGAAGTTTCCCTTTACAAGGCAGCGCCGCTGTAAATTTAAGCTGCGAAGACGCCGAACTCGCGGGAGTTGACAAAACCGGGGTATGATACATTTACCCCCATGACTCGGATACGCTAAGGAAATAAAACAGCCACATATTGACATCTACTACAAGTTTATTATTAACAGGAGTAGTAAGGATAATTTCTGAATGAGCAAAATGGTGGGTCTGCATTGCAAATTTTGTTTTGTGAAATATAATATTAATACAAACAATGCTCAAAGTCAAAGTGAAAATTAATACATTTTACTTTATAAAAGAAATACAATATAACAAATGTATAAATTGCAGAGGGGAATCAAACATCCCAACATCAGCACTGAAGACCTGTAAACATTCCCTGAAGACTTCAGCAACACGTTTCCTAATTATGTCTCTTACTTTATCTGGAATGAAGGGGGAAGTAAGAGAGATTCTTAAGAAATGCGTAGGGCCACATCTGCAGTTGAGTCATAGAAGGATTATAGGTCGTCTCACAGCATCCCCGGAGCACAGTCCCGGATTCTCCTCCTTTAGAGGAGCCTATATAGACGTATATATCATTTATAAAACCCTCATTATTTTATGTAAGAAGGTTGTAAATTATGAAGTGCTATTAATTTCAGGATAATGACATTATGAATTTTACTAACACTCTGACTTCAGTGGATAATACATTTCTTTACAATCAGGGGTTCTTTTAACCAACTAAAGAGTCAGTGAATTTTATTTCATTTGCACAAACATTTCACTTTTACACAGTGAACACTTTGTATGTTTGTATTATATGTTATAACAGTGAAGAAGAACGGTCCTGATTGTAGGTACATGTTCTTAGTACCTCACAGTTTGCACAGATGTAGAAGAATCTGTACTATATTACTAGATTATTTATTTTTCATGATTCTGGAGCAATAGACATAAAAGTTTGATGAAGAGTTTGAAGTTTGAAAGTTTAATACATTTATCTGACCTGAAATAGATGATTGGTAATATTGCATGTTTTTCACAACACCATTTGCAATCGATACGTCTGTTAACACTACATAATTTAGAATGCAGAGCTGCACCTACCTTAATAAATACACACAATTCAGTAAGAGATTATCAGGGTGAGAATCCAAATACAATATTAAACTGATAAATATGAATGTTCATGATTTCCCCTCAGACAAAAGGGTTTGAAAATGTTTGGTTGGCCAGTAATTAGGTAATTAGATTAAACTCAGACTTTCTTTTCAGGAAACTTATTTAACATATGCAGATCACAGCCCTTCCCTACTTAGAGTAGACTGTCTAATTTCGTAGCCCACTAGCTGTTAGTTTAAAAGACCTTTTAGGTGACTGCAAAATATAAAGGCCACCTATGCATGTATATAGGAAATATTAACTTCAAAGAACATGCCTTCATATTTCATATTTTGGGAAATCAGTGTGCTACTCTCTACAAGGGTTGTGAAATATAGATGCCAACCGTACAGGAAAACCACAGTAGTCCCATATCTTTCGCAATCTTTCAATAATTGATATTGTCGTAATTCCATCATATTTGATATGTAAATGTGCGAGGTGTTGTGACTGGTGTATTGAAGGGGGAGTTATGTCTCTGGGGTATGTCCAAGAAAAGTTATGGGAGGTCAAAACTTTTGGACTATTTTTGGACAAACTATAATTTACACCCAGGCAACATTTTCTCCACCCACATCAGCATATACACAGTCCCTCTGAATGCTCTCCCCATTAAGCCTGCTTAAAACGCTGTGTGTGTGAGGGTAGATTATCAGCTCTTGGGGCTCAATCTAATTGAAGTTCTGTCCATTTCATTCTGCCTTGCCCCAAGCATACAGATAATCATACGTAAGTTGTATTGCATTTATTTTTTTGTATGTCATTTGTTATATGTTCTTTTTTTATTAAATACAAATGCCCTCCACCTTTAAATATTAAATCTAATATATTAAGTTTTGTCCTTTATACTCTAAAGAATTCATAGTGGACAACCATGTTAACCCTTTGAATGCTGATGTGTGAATCGTTAATCCATTTGTCTAACAAGTCTAGTGTGTGCCTACATGTACATTTGTGTAACAGAGGGTTATGTGTTAACCCTTTGATTGCTGGTGTGTGCATTGCTAACCTGTGTAACAAATATCATAGTGTGTGTCAGTGTGTGATAGTATTGGGGTCCTATCGCCCTTATTAATAGTTGGTGGCAGATGATAGGTGTATATGGGTGTGAGAGAACTGTTTGGGGGTTATTTAGCAAACCTATAACCTGTGCTGTCGGTGAGTGAAAGACTGAGTGCTGGAATCATGTGTAACCCCATAAAGTCAGGGACACTGGGCCATCGTTAAAACATAACATATGTTAAGAGAGTACGATGAACACTAAGTAAGTGTATCTTATACTCCGGCTCATAACCCAGAGAAATAATAATTTTAAAAAAACCAGAGCTAGTACTGCAGCATCTTATGAGGGCTTTTTATTTTATCAGGATCAGATTGTTATAATTAAAAAGGGGTCAAAAAGGGCTATGTGGGGGTGTTTTTATTTCAATTACATTTATATCAAATTTGGTGTCTGAGTTCTTTATTTTTAGTTATTTTTCCTGGTGAACTACAGGTCTCAGAGGGCCCTGGATGCCATGGCATGCTGACACTTGTGGTTCCTCAAGTATCAGCATACCCTGGCAGTCATAGGTATGACACTCCAGCATGCCCAACCACTTAAAGGGGGCCTGGGAATGCTAGGACTTGTAGTGCACCATAGACAAAATGAATATTTCATGTTTTTGTTTACTTTATTAACTCACACCCACTACATTGAGATGTGTATGAATCGCTCTAGTGCTATCAGCATGGGGCTGCCTATTTCTGGTGGAGCCTTATTTATTTTTACAGATCCCGGAAATTCAGCTCTATGCTGATTGGCTTAGGGCTGGTTGTCAGTATGGCAGGTGGACCCCATGCTGCAGGTTTCCCAGATATAGTGCCACTAGCCCTGGTTGGCATAGCATAGTGCTAGGTATAGCAATTTCAACGGGGGGGGGGGGGCTCAGTGTCAGTCCTCTCGATTTTGCAATACCAGCCTAGACTGGCAGCATGAGAGCTGCTTTTATTTTTGAGAGGGGATCCCGCTGATTTATCTTTAAAAAGGTCGGGCAAGGTCTGTGCTGCTGCTGATGATGATGATCATCATGGCGCCTGCACCAGGGGGACACAGCTGCAACAGATTCGGCTCCTAAGAGATGTATCTGCGGCTGCTTCCCAGAAACCGTTGTGACAGAATGGACATAACCAGGCTTGTTTCCCAACAGTCAATCTGAAGTAAAGGATTTAATGGTCAAATATTGTTAAACAGGGCCTGGAGTGATGTTCTATTCTGAGCCAAGGACAGGAAGCTGGGAGCAGCTGGAGCCCCTCTGACATCACCAAAGACTACAAGGGGTTAAAAGAGGGAGTGAGTGGCTACCACCCACCATCACCAGGGAATTAATTACATTAAGAGCCCTTTGTTCTCCCCTAGGACTGAGTCAGACATTGAGGCATGAAAGCAGGGGGGGGGGGGGGGATCCAATTGACCCTGAAACATGACTACTCTCTTGTACAGCCCCTCATTAAACTCTACCAATCAGGGGACTTCTTTTTTCTAAGACCTGTGGATAACCCTTCAGGGAGGGATTCCCAGCGTGTGTGTCATTGCTTCTAAAAGTTACTGGCGTTGGAGTTGTGGCTGCTGCCAGAGTGCTAAGGATTACGTCTGGGAGTATCGTGATTATTGGAATACAAACTTTTCTGGGACTTGCAGACTTGCTGGCTCTGCTGAATCACATCACATCTGGTACGGGCATTAATCACGGACAGTGTGAGAGAGTTCAGGGAAATCTAGCGGTAAACTGGTGTTTATTGGGACCTGGGAGTCTGGTGTATATTATAATGTTTTTTTTCCTTTTGTTGATTTAGAGAACTTGTATTAGACAGCTCTCTAATAAAAATATTGTTGTATCTTTCCCTATGTCTTGTCTGTGTGACTTGAACCAGAAGTCCCGGGGTACCCTTGTGAGTTTTGGCTCTAATACCCTAGGGCTTTACAACCGTCATAAGTTTCACTTATTGGAGCCATCTTTCCCGTAGAGTTGGATGCACCCAGGATTTAATCTCATAGTTGTAAGAGATTATACTAAGAAACTAGTAGTGCAGAATAGGAGGCAGAGAGAGGAACCTCTAAGTAAGAGTGCTCAGAGTAACCAGGGCCAAGCCAGCAGTCGTGGGTCAGAGGCAAGCGGGAAGAGTCACAAAACAAGCCAGTAGGTCAGGGCTGGTAGCAGGCGAGAGAAGCCCAGAAGAACAGAGGAAGGGGGTGAAGGCCCTCGCCGGCACAGACAACTGCAATCATGCAATTGCAGTCGCACATGCCCCGACTGCCTGTCAACAGCCGGGGCGGAAGTATGTAAACGCATCCCAGTTACACGTGCAAAGGGCGAGAGAGAAGGAAAGGAAGTGGCGGCCTGGCTCACTTATTTCATCATCATCAACATTTATTTATATAGCGCTATTAAAATTCCGTAGCGCTTTACAATTGGGAACAAACATTAATAAGACAATACTGGGTAATACATACAGACAGAGAGGTAAGAGAACCCTGCTCGCAAGCTTACAATCTATAGGACAATGGGAATTTGAAACACAAGGGCATGTGCTACATCATATTGCACAGTGGACCAGCTAGAACGCAAAGGTAAAAGTACTGAGTGGGCAGTGTGTGGCAATGTTGGTCAGAGGGTTGTTGTCTTGTGTTAGCTGTGTAGAGGGTGGTAATAGGGGAGATAAAGATGTTGGTTGAGGAATATCATAAGCTTGTCTGAAGAGGTGGTTTTCAGAGAACGCTTGAGGGTTTGAAGACTAGAGGAAAGTCTTACTGTGTGAGGGAGGGAATTCCACAAAGTGGGTGCAGCCCGGAAAAGGTCCTGTAACCGAGAATGGGAGGATGTGATGAGAGTGGAAGACAGACGTAGATCTTGTGCAGAACGGAGGTGTCGAGTTGGGAGATATTTTGAGACAAGTGAGGAAATGTATGTCGGTGCAGTTTTGTTGACGGCCTTGTATGTTAGTAGAAGAATTTCATATAAAAGTATGTTCATCCATGCTGCTACTACTACTCTGATCATTATTCTGTGAAATTCATCCCTGCAATCTGTGTTTAAAAGTATGTTCATCCATGCTGCTACTACTACTCTGATCATTATTCTGTGAAATTCATCCCTGCAATCTGTGTTTAAAAGTATGTTCATCCATGCTGCTACTACTACTCTGATCATTATTCTGTGAAATTCATCCCTGCAATCTGTGTTTAAAAGTATGTTCATCCATGCTGCTACTACTACTCTGATCATTATTCTGTGAAATTCATCCCTGCAATCTGTGTTTAAAAGTATGTTCATCCATGCTGCTACTACTACTCTGATCATTATTCTGTGAAATTCATCCCTGCAATCTGTGTTTAAAAGTATGTTATAGGAAACTGTTATCTGTTTAAACTTAGGTTGGCACAGTCTTTTATTGCTGCCTAATTTATGATAGGTATCTGGCCTCCTCTATCCTTTCCCACAAATGTTTTCTTTTCCTTTGATTAGCTGACCAATTAGCACATCTGTAGTGTATTCCTAAATTAGACTAACTACATCTTAGCTTCATTCTATGGGGAGACGTAAATGGGGTAGACGTGTGTGATTTCTACACTAAGTGGGATTTTCTCACAAAGTGGACGAAAATGCACAGTTAGACAACACAGGTGGACAAACATTGGACTACATTTGACTTGATTTTACTCCCAGCAATAAGCTGCATCTGCCACAGCCTATTTCTGCACTACTTGTCTATTTATATGGAATACTGCTAAGAGGTAATTCTTAAAATACCCTTGCTTTTTGCTTTTACCCCTTTTATCACAATGTTTCACAAATTGCTTTTCTTAGTCTCATTTCATGGCATGATCTTTAGGACTGTGTCATCTTTCACCCCTCCACCAACACACAAATTTGTTCATATTGCACCTGCATTACTCCACTCACCTCTATTTAACACCCATGAACTGTTGTCCTATTTATTATCTCTAACAAGTACAGCCTCCACCTGTCGCCAGAAAATAAAAGGCCACACATCTTACAATCCCCTTGCCTATCTTTCGCTCACTCTGCTTCTATTAGCTGGTGATATATCACCTAATCCAGGTCCCCCACACTCCTCACACACACATACATCAGAACACTACCGTTCTATAGCAAACCTCAAATACATCACCTGTCTCCCCTCTCTTCCCAAGTCCTTTAAATGTGCCCTTTGGAATGCACGCTCTGTTTGTAACAAACTTACCTCCGTTCATGATCTCTTCCTCTCAAAAAACCTCAACCTTCTGGCAATAACAGAAACATGGCTCATGCAATCAGACACTGCCTCACCTGCAGCACTTTCACATGGTGGCCTCCATCTCACCCACACCTCCAGACCTGAAGGCAGACAAGGAGGTGGGGTTGGACTACTTCTCTCCCCACAGTGCACATACACAGTTCTACCAAATGTCCCATCACTCACGTTCACATCTTTTGAAGTACATGCTATTCGCATTTTTAATCCATTCTCCCTACGTGTTGCGGTGATCTATCGTCCCCCTGGAGCACACCAACAATTTATTGAGGATTTCTCTGCATGGCTCCCTCACTTCTTATCTTCAGACATCCCCACCATCATCATGGGTGACTTCAATATCCCCATTGATAACCCACCTTCCAAAGCTGCTTCCAAACTACTCTCTCTAACATCCTCACTTGACCTCTCCCAGTGGATTGAATCATCTACTCATAAGGATGGCCACTGCCTTGATCTTGTTTTCTCTAGACTATGCTCAGTTTCTAATTTTATTAATACACCCTTCCCCCTCTCTGATCATCACCTTATCAGCTACACTCTCACCCCCACTGCTCTAACCTCTCTACTGTCTAACTCAACCAAGCCTCCTCATACTCGTAGAAATCTTAATTCTATTAATCTTCAACAATTTTCCACCTCTCTCCAACACCTTCTCTTCCCTATCTCTACATTCTCATCCCCTGAGATGGCAGTACCTCATTTTCACCTAACCTTAGCAACGGCCCTTGATCAAGTTGCTCCAGCGACACTTCATACTACACGTCGACTTCGATGTCAACCGTGGCACACCAAAGCAACACGAAATCTTCAAAAACTGTCCCGTAAAGCAGAACGTCACTGGTGTAAATCTCGAAGCTCTAATGACTTCTTCACATATACTTCTGTCTACCACTCCTATCGAAATGCTCTGGACACTGCAAAACAAACATACTTTCAATCTCTTATCTATGCTCAGGCTTCTAACCCCAAACGCCTTTTCATACATTTAATCATCTTCTCAATCCTCCCACCCCGAACCCTCCATCTACTATCAGTGCTCAGGATCTTGCTTCCTACTTCAAGGACAAGATTGACAAGATCAGACTAGAAATGGTATCCTCTTCCTCAACAAGCCATCAGCTCATTTCCTTCCCACTACCCTCTGACACCCTGTCTTCATTTGACCCCACAAATGAAGAGGAAATTTCTACGCTCTTCTTATCTTCCTACTCTACCTCCTGTCCTCTTGATCCTATTCCCTCGCAAATTGGTAGATCCCTGTCTTCTGTGCTCATTTCACCTCTAACTCAAATCTGTAATCTCTCACTCTCTACTGGCATCTTTCCATCACTATACAAGCATGCAGTGATTACTCCTATTCTAAAAAAACAAAACTCCGACCCAAACTCTCTCTCAAATTACCATCCCATCTCTCAGCTCCCTTGCCCCTCCAAGCTTCTAGAGAGACTTGCCTACACTCGCCTCACACGCTTTCTTTCCGCAAACAACCTGTTGGATCCTCTTCAGTCTGGCTTTCGTTCTCAACACTCCACAGAGACTGCGCTGACCAAGGTTGTTAATGATCTGATCACTGCTAAGACTGAACGCCATTACTCTCTCCTAATTCTCCTTGATCTCTCGGCTGCATTTGACACCGTTGACCACTCTCTTCTCATACAAACGCTGCAATCCCTAGGTCTTCAAGACACAGTTCTATCCTGGTTCTCATCTTACCTCTCTAATCGCTCTTTCACTGTTAATTTCTCTGGAGCCACCTCTGCTCCGCTTCCCCTATCAGTTGGAGACCACAAGGCTCGGTGCTAGGTCCTCTGCTGTTCTCTATCTATACCGCTTCTCTTGGAAATCTAATAAGTTCCTTTGGCTTTCAGTATCATCTCTATGCGGATGATACCCAAATCTATCTATCCTCTCCTGATATCTCGACATCTGTGTTGTCCCGTGTAACTGACTGTCTTTCTGCCATTTCATCTTGGATGTCCTCTCATCAACTCAAACTTAATCTTTCTAAAACAGAGTTAATAATATTCCCACCCGCCAACAAGAGCATACCTGACATTTCTATCTCTGTTGATAACATGACCATAAATCCCACCCCACAAGCTCGCTGCCTAGGTGTAATCCTTGATTCACGCCTATCCTTTGTTCCCCACATTGACTCTATATCTAAATCATGTTACATACATCTAAAGAACATTTCCAGAATCCGCACATATCTCACACAAGACACTGCTAAAACCTTAATTCATGCACTAATCATCTCCCGCATTGACTATTGCAATTCCCTCCTTACTGGTCTTCCCAAAAACAGACTCAAACCCCTAAAATCTATTTTGCATGCTTCGGCAAGACTGATTTTCCTTGCAAATAGCTATTCCTCTGTTGAATCACTCTGTATGTCTCTACACTGGCTGCCTGTCTTCTACCGAATCCAATATAAAATACTTTTACTAACCTACAAGGCCATCAACAAAGCTGCACCAACATACATCTCCTCTCTTGTCTCAAAATATCTCCCAACTCGGCAACTCCGTTCTGCAAAAGATCTGCGTCTCTCATCCACCCTCATTACATCCTCCCATTCCCGGTTACAGGACTTTTTTCGGGCTGCACCCACTCTATGGAACTCTCTCCCTCGCACAATAAGACTCTCCTCTGTTCTACAAACTTTCAAGCGTTCTCTGAAAACCTACCTATTCGGACAAGCTTATAATATTCCTCAACCACCATCTTAACCTCACTACCTTTAGCCTGTTACACAATTTCACACAAGACAACTACCCCCGGACCAACATTGTTGTGTGACAGGATCATTTAGCTTATGAGTCACCTTACCTTTGCAGTCTGGCTGGGCCAAGATGCAAAATGTATACTTAACCTCATGTGTCAATCTCCCATTGTCCCATAGATTGTAAGCTTGCGAGCAGGGCCTTCTCACCTCTTTGTCTGTTTTACCCAGTTTGTTTATTAGTTTATTACGTTTGTCCCCAATTGTAAAGCGCTACGGAATATGTTGGCACTATATAAATAAATGATGATGATGATGATGATATTGGATTTGTTGAAATACAGGCAACCAATGTAGAGACTGACAGAGTGTCTCCGCAGAGGAATAACGGTTTGCAAGGAAAATCATAGTAACATAGTAACATAGTAACATAGTTGATGAGGTTGAAAAAAGACACCAGTCCATCAAGTTCAACCTATTTTGGATCTCCTGCGATCCTGCACTTATATTTGAAATTAATCCAGAGTAGGCAACCGCCCATCTGTTTCAATTTTGAAAATCCCCCCAGACTCAATATTGCAATCCAATTTTTACCCTATATCGACTACTATCCTTTATTTTAAATTAACGGTCGTATCCCTGGATACACCTTTCCGCTAAAAATTTGTCTAACCCTTTCATATCTATTGAATCTGCCATCACAACCTTCCCTGGCAATGAATTCCATATCTTGACTGCCCTTACTGTAAAGAACCCCTTCCTTTGCTGGTTGTGAAATTTCCTCTCCTCTAACCTTAGGGGATGACCACGTGTCCTGTGTATGGTCCTTGGGGTAAAAAGTTTCCATGAAAGCTCTCTGTATTGACCCCTAATGTATTTGTACATAGTAATCATATCTCCCTTGGTACTGAGCCTGATGAGATTGAATCTCTGAAAATTAAGAATAGCGGTCTAGCTATTTCCGAGTTTAACTCCATAAGGACCCTTGGGTGTATGCCATCTGGACCTGGAGCTTTATTTATCTTAATATTCTTCAGTCGCCTTTGGACTTCTTCCTCTGACAACCAAGTATTAATTAATGGCATGGTTTCATTTCCATTTTTATGTATTACTCCTGCCATTTGTTCCTCTCTGGTAAATACTGAAGAAAAGAACGTGTTTAATATCTCTGCTTTTTCCTTAGTATCATTTATCAATTCACCCATCTCACTTCTTAGTGGTCCTATATTATCTTTTTTAATCCTTTTGCCATTTATATACTTAAAAAACTTTTTGGGGTTTGTCTTACTTTCTTTTGCAACGTGCCTTTCATTTTCTAATTTAGCCAATCTAATTTCCTTTTTGCATGTTTTATTACATTCCTTGTACCTATGGAAGGACTCCTCTAACCCTTCAGACTTAAACAATTTAAATGCACGCTTCTTCCTTTGCATTTCTTCCCTTACCTTTTTATTTAGCCACATTGGTTTAGACTTAATTCTTTTACATTTATTTCCTATAGGAATGAACTTATACGTGTATGTTTCCAACAACATTTTAAAGACAGCCCACATTTCTTCCGTATTTTTTCCTTCAAAGGCTTTGTCCCAGTCTATGCTCTTTATAGACTCCTTTAGCATATTAAAATTTGCCTTTTTAAAGTTTAAAGTCCTAGTTGATCCCTTATACTGTTGTTTCTGGAAACTAATTTCAAATGAGACCATATTATGATCACTGTTTCCCAAGTGCTCCTTTACTTGAATATTTGATATTACGTCTACATTGTTTGTTATTACTAGGTCCAGTATAGTCCGGTTCCTAGTTGGTTCCTCAACTAATTGGGACATGTAATGGTCTTTTAGCGTGCTCAGAAACCTATTTCCCCTAGCTGTACCGCAGGTCTCAGTACTCCAATCAATGTCCGGATAATTAAAATCCCCCATAATTAAAATTTGACCTAGTTGTGTAGCCTTTTCAATTTGCTGTAGAAGTTGGGCTTCCTCAGTCGTACTAATATCTGGCGGTTTATAGCATATCCCTATCAGAAACTTCTCTGAACTTTTTCCTCCGCTGGATATTTCCACCCACAATGCCTCTATATTATCACCAATATTCTCGTATATAACTTCCTGAATACTTGGTTTTAATTCTGGCTTAATATAAAGACAAACTCCTCCTCCCGTTTTATTTACCCTATCCCTCCTGAAGAGAGAATAGCCTTCCAAGTTGACTGCCCAGTCATGTGTATCATCCCACCAGGTCTCAGTAATACCTATAATATCATACTGCTCATTCATTGCTACTAGTTCTAACTCCCCCATTTTACCTGTGAGGCTTCTTGCATTTGCAAGCATACACTTAAGTCTATTGCCTCCCTTAGGTATTTCTTTTTGCTTTAAAAAGGGCCGCTCCTTATCGGCTATGCTTCCCTTTCCCCCCTCTCCACCCCCTTTACTCTTGTTAAATTCCTCCTTACTACTCTCAATGTCTATCCCATAAATACTTGCCAGCCCCTCCCCCCCGGAGCCTAGTTTAAAATCTCCTCCAACCTTCTAACCATCCTCTCCCCTAGCACTGCAGCCCCCTCCTCATTCAGGTGCATCCATCATGACAATAAAGATGGCAACTGATCGAGAAATCAGCCCAGTGCTCTAAGAATCCAAAACCCTCCTTTTACACCAATCTTTTAGAGACGCATTAACCTCCCTAATCTCCCGCTGCCTCCCTGGACTAGCGCGTGGCACAGGTAGTATTTCCGAAAATACTACCTTGGATGTCCTTGCCTTGCGACCTATGTCCCTGAAATCATTCTTTAGTACACCCCTTCTTCCTCTAACTCGGTCATTGGTGCCAACATGCACCAAAACTGCTGGGTCATTCCCAGCCCCTCCCAACAATCTGTCCACCCGATCCGCAATATGCCGAGCCCGAGCACCCGGGAGACAACACACTGTTCGGCATGCACGGTCCCGGTAACAGATTGCCCTATCTACCTTCCTAATAATTGAATCCCCTACCACCACAATCTGCCTGGGTCCCTGAGTAACTTTGGTCCCCTCTGTGCTGGAGAGACCATTCCCCTGGTTGCTAGAGGAAGCAGTGTCATCCAACTCTACCAATTCTGAACTGCCTTCCACAGTATCTTCATCCAATCTGGCAAATCTGCTGGGATTGCCTAGCTCAGAACTGGCCTGCCTCTTCCTCCCTCTGCTACCCCTAGTAACTGTTACCCAGCTGCCTACCTGTGCATCCTCCTCTGTCTCTGCTCCACCCTGCTCAGATAACACATCAACGGTGAGCTGTAAACTCTGCTCCAGGTTGGCAATGTCTCTCAATGTTGCAATGGTCTGCTTTAGATCAGTTACCTGGGCTTCCAAAGAGACCAATTGCTCACATTTCTCACAGAGGTATAAACCTTGGAACACTTGCTCCAAGTGTGCATACATATGACAAGATATGCATTGAGTGAGATCATCAAGCCTGCTACTACTCATCTTATTATGGCTAACCTAACTTCTTATAGCCCACAGTGAACTTTAGTACTAGCCTTTCCTAGCCACTTACCAGATTAAACCCCTTCCTGGATTCAACTCCTTAATGGAACCAACTCCACACTTTAAACAAAAACAGCACTTGAAATCAAAAAAGCAGTGAAATCAAAAGCTCAATGAAATCGCTTGCTACCTCCTGTTAAATAGAGCTTGCACTAACCAGCTGTATCAACTATGCAATTAAACCACACCCACTAGCTCTAACAGAGAGAAGGAAAAAAAAACAAAAAAAAAACCACTTAATAAACACACAGAAAAACGAATCCCGTTCAATAAACACACAGAATAATTCCCCAAACTATATCACTCTCTCAGCACAGCACAGCAATCCTTAATGGAACCAACTCCACACTTTAAACAAAAACAGCACTTGAAATCAAAAAAGCAGTGAAATCACAAGCTCAATGAAATCGCTTGCTACCTCCTGTTAAATAGAGCTTGCATCAATCAATCTAGCCGCTGCGTGTAAAATAGATTGTAGGGGTTCAAGTCTGACTTTGGGAAGACCAGAAAGGAGGGAATTGCAGTAGTCGATGCGGGAGATGATTAGTGCATGAATTAAGGTTTTTGCGGTGTCTTGTGTGAGATATGTGCGTATTCTGGAAATGTTCTTTAGGTGTATGTAACATGATTTAGATATAGAGTTGAAGTGGGGAATAAACGACAGTTGTGAATCAAGGATTACACCTAGGCAACGAGCTTGCGGGGTGAGATTTATGGTCATGTTATCAACAGAAATAGAAATGTCAGACAGGAAGCTTCTGTTTTTGGGTGGGTATATTATTAATTCAGCTTTTGAAAGATTGATTTTGAGTTGGCGAGAAGATATCCAAGATGAAATGACAGAAAGACAGTCAGTAACGCGAGACAGCACAGATGGTGAAAGATCAGGAGAGGATAGATAGATTTGTGTATTATCCGCATAGAGATGATACTGAAATTCAAAGGAGCTTATTAGTTTTCCAAGAGAAGTGGTGTAGATAGAGAATAGCAGAAGACCTAGGACTGAGCCTTGTGGTCTCCAACTGATAAAGAAAGCGGAGCAGAGGTGGATCCAGAGAAATTAGCACTGAAAGAGCGATTAGATAGGTAGGATGAGAACCAGGATAGGACAGTGCCTTCAAGACCTAGGCATTGTAGCATTTGTATGAGGAGAGAGTGGTCAACAGTGTCAAATGCAGCAGAGAGATCCAAGAGAATTAGAAGAGAGTAATGGTTATTATTTTTTGCTGTGATCAAATCATTGATAAGCTTGGTCAGCGCAGTCTCTGTGGAGTATTGAGAGCGAACGTCTGACTGAAGAGGATCCAATAGGTTGTTTGCTGTAAGAAAGTGTGTGAGGCGAGTGTAGGCAATTCTCTCGAGAAGCTTGGAGGGGCATGGGAGCTGGGAAGTGGGGCAGTAATTTACGAGAGTGTTAGGGTCAGAATTCTGTTTTTTTTAAAATGGGGGTAATCACTGCATGCTTGAATAGTGATGGAAAAATACCAGTAGAAAGAGAGAGATTACAGATTTTAGTTAGAGGGGGAATGAGCACAGGAGACAGTGACATACCCATTTGTGAGGGAATGGGATCAAGAGGACAGGAGGTAGAGTAGGAAGATGATAAGAGAGTAGAAACTTCCTCTTAATTTGTGGGATCAAATGAAGAGAGAGTGTCGGAGGGTGCTACAAAGGAATTGAGCTGATTGCTTGTCAAGGGAGATGATATATTGGGGTTAGAAGCCTGAGCATAGATGATTGATTGGAAGTATGTTTTTTTTTAGCAGTGTCCAGAGCATTTTTACAGGAGTGGTAGATTTCAGTATATGTGCTGAAATCATTAGAGGTACAAGATTTACGCCAGTGATGTTCTGCTTTACGAGAAAGTTTTTGTAGAGTTTGTGTTACTGTAGTGTGCCACGGTTGGCAACAAATTCTACGCGAAGTATGTAGTGTCGCTGGAGCCACTTGATCCAGGGCAGCTGCTAGGGTTTGATGAAAATGGGGTACTGCCCGATCAGGGGAGGAGAATGTAGAAATTGGGGAGAGAAAGTGTTGGAGAGAGGTGGAAAACTGTTGAAAATCAATAGAGTTGAAATTCCTGCGGGTACGAGGAGGCTTGGAAGGGTTTGACATTAGGGAGAGTAAAGATCTGGGGTGAGCGAGTATCTAATAAGGTGATGATCCGAGAGGGGGAAAGGAGTGTTAAGGAAATGAGAAACTTGGCATAGTCTAGAGAAAACAAGATCAAGACAGTGGCCATACTGATGAGTAGCGGATTCAATCCACTGGGAGAGGTCAAGTGAGGAGGTTAGAGAGAGTAGTTTGGAAGCAGCATTGGAATGTGGATTAGAAATAGGGATGTTGAAATCACCCATGATGATGGTGGGGATATCAGTAGATAAGAAGTGAGGGAGCCATGCAGAGAAGTGTTCAAGAAATTGTTGGTGTGGACCATGGGGGCGATAGATGACAGCAACATGCATAGAGAATGGGTTAAAAATCCATTTGTACTTCAAAAGATGTGAACGTGAGTGATGGGACATTTGGTAGAACTGTGAATGTGCACTGTGGGGAGAGAAGTAGTCCAACCCCCCCTCCTTGTCTGCCTCCTGGTCTGGGGGTGTGGGTGAAATAGGGACTTCCATGTGAAAGGGCTGCAGGTGAGGCAGTGTCTGATTGCATGAGCCATGTTTCTGTTTTTGCTAGAAGGTTGAGGTTGTTTGAGAGGAAGAGATCGTGTGCAGAGGTAAGTTTGTTACAAACAGAACGTGCATTCCAAAGGGCACATTTAAAGGACTTTGGAAGAGAGGGGAGACAGGTGATGCATTTGAGGTTTGCTGGATTTCTGTAGTGTTCAGATATATGCATGTGGGACAATTGAGGGGACCTGGATTAGTTGTTATATCACCAGCTAATAGAAGCATGGAGGAAGAAAGGTAGGAAAGATGATTGTAAGATGTGTTTTTTTCGTTTCTGGGGGCTGGGTGCGGCTGTTAAAGTTATTGAATTTAAATAGGAAAACAGTTCATGAGTGTTCACTAGAGGTGAGTGAATTAATGAAGGGGCAATGTGGAAAGAGGTGTGTGTTGCAGGATGGGTGAGGGATGATATAGTCCTAAAGATAAAGCCATGAATAGAGAGAAAGAAAAATATTTTGGCAAGCATTGGGATTTATGAGACAAATAGCAAAAATGAGGGAATTAAGGAATTGCCTAATTGCAATGTCCTGTCTAATCAGATAAGTAGTGCAGAGCTAGGCTGCAGCAAATGTAGTTTATCCATGGATGTCTGGATAGTATAGAGTAATGATGTGGGAGCCATGTGGGGGAGTGGGTGGAAGTGTTGAATGGAGAGTAATAAAGAGCAGGTGATTGAGTAGCTGAGTTTTTGCAGAGTCATGAGAGAGGAGAGTGGTTCAAATTTAGTATCATTTCTTTCTACTTGTGATGGCAGACAAAGCATTTAGTAGGACTAAGAGCACAGAAATGAGGTAAGGGACTGAAATAACTGTAGCATGGGTAGGGAGTCGTTGAGCAAATAGTACAGCAGGCTGATTAAACATAGCGGATTTTGCAGTGAAAACAAACTAACAAAAAAAACAAACTTTCATAAGATGAGAAGAAAATAAGATCAGAGTCCAAAACAGTCCTCATGCTGCATGGAGCTTGTAGCCAGGGTGAGTTGAAGACATCAGAGGTAGAATATGGAGTTTCAAGTGAATACTGACTGTAGTCCTTGTGTAGCTGAGTTAATAGGCAGAATGTTCTTCTCCTGTTTCCTCCTGTGTAACTCCGGTATAACTCTGAATTATGCTATTTAAATTTGTTACACTTGTAACTGACACACTTAGAACTAGACACACTAACTATGCAGCCATCACTGGCTATGCCGTCATTCTACAATGATCCCTTCTTCAATTCTATCAAGCTTGGGTTGTGTCATTTTATATAGATTAATAAAATCTTCCATATGCTCTAGTGGTTCTAGTTCTTCCTGAATTGAATCAATTTCTTTAATTATTCTTTGTAAAGCTTCTTCCCTCTGAACAATCAACAAATTAATGAGGGACACTGAACAATTTTCTAGGGCAGTATTCCATTTGTTCCTAAATACAATGTTATCTAGATTATGTATAGAGACCCTCATTTTCAGATTACTTATAAATCCCACCATAGTTTTATTTCCTCAATCAAAAACTTTTCTAATTTAGTGAACTTTGAATAGAAATTGTCCTCTGTCACATTATGTCTCCCTATTTTTTTATCTGGTTCCAAAAAATTGACAAGTAAATCTGCGTTTCCTAGTTTCCTTGAATTGAAAAGAGGCATTTCTAAAGGGAGCAGCTGAATAATAATAGGTATGGGTCTAAATACTAAATAAATTTAAACCAGCGCTTCACCAAAAGAACAACAACTTCCCACACAAAATCCAAAAATCTTACGTTAATACAATTGTAGAGGATATGTAATTCTTAATATAAGATGTGATATAGAGGGTGCTACCTGAACAAGTACCAAAATCCTATAATGGTATTGCAGCAACAGGTGAATCAGGCACCACAACCTCTAAACACAATGTGTATTTATTCAGATAATCATCAGAGTAATAAAATCCAACAAAGTATGGCCATACTAGTATAGTTTAAATACTGTGAGACAATTTATGTCTCAACATTGTTCCTGTGATAAAACAAATGATATACCAAAAAGCTGAACCCCAGAAAAATAAGATTGTTTCAACCTGTTTTATACAGTATTTTAACTAGGGATGTGCACCGGCGACTTTTGAGGTCTCGTGTTTTGTGTTTTGGATCCGGATTTTCGTTATTTTTGGGGTTCGGATTTGTCTCGCAAAACACTTGACGAAAGGTCTCGGTTCGGATTTAAGGTTTTGGATTCGGATTTTTTTTGAAAAAAACATAAAAAGTTTAAAAATCAAGTTTTTGGGCTTATTTTCACTCCTAGGCTATTATTAACCTCAATAACATTCAATAACAAGCATTTCCACTAATTTACAGTGTATTCTGAACACCTCACAATATAGTTATTAGTCCAAAACGTTGCAACAAGGTATCTTTCTGGACTGCGTAGAGGAGTGGGTCACCACAATATATATTAAAAACCCTGAACTTTTATGATTCGCACCAATAAATGTACCTGGACTGCGTAGAGGAGTGGGTCACCACAATATATATTAAAAACCCTGAACTTTTATGAATCGCACCAATAAATGTACCTGGACTGCGTAGAGGAGTGGGTCACCACAATATATATTAAAAACCCTGAACTTTTATGAATCGCACCAATAAATGTACCTGGACTGCGTAGAGGAGTGGGTCACCACAATATATTAAAAACCCTGAACTTTTATGAATCGCACCAATAAATGTACCTGGACTGCATAGAGGAGTGGGTCACCACAATATATATAATAAGAAAACCATCAACTTGTATGATTCGCACCAATAAATGTACCTGGACTGCCTAGAGGAGTGGGCACTGGGCACCACAATAAAATATATAAAAAACCTTCAACAGGTCTGCATTACACTACACATACGGCTGCTCCTCCATCCTCTCCATCATATACATGTTGGAGTTTTAGCGTGTGACAACCTCTTGTTTTTGATAATGTCAGTGCATTTTGAATATTTTTCAATTTGCCCCACACCACTGAATGTACTTTATCTATGATACGCATCTATCTATCTTGACTGCGTAGTGTGGTGGCCCCGGTACACAATTTGGTACCGAGGCCACAATATAATTAAAAAACCCTCCACGTGTCAGAATTCCACCAAAAAAGGGTATGGACTGCGTAGTGTGGTGGCCCCGGTACACAATTTGGTACCGAGGCCACAATATAATTAAAAAATTGGGCATCAACTGTCACCGTTGTTTAATATCTGATACACCTAAATATGGACTGCACAGTGGAGTGGCCCCGGTAGTAAATTTGGTGCCGGGGCCACAATAAAATAAATACACCCTCAACTGGTCTGAATTCCACCAAACAAGTATCTGGACTGCGTAGTGGGGTGGCCCCGGTACCCAATTTGATACCGGGGCCACAATACCTCCTCCAAACATGGTACAGACAATTCGTCATTGAGATCCCATCAAGTATGTTAAAGACAGACAGGGTCGAAGTGTTATTGGTTGACTTTGTAAACCAAAAAACTGTCCCTGTTGCACATAGTCGTGCAATGAAGACTGACTTTTTCATTTAAAGGCACCATCTTTCAAGTGTAGTGTTTGTAAGTCTAAGTCATATTATACTTTTGGTAAAATTGGTTTATTTTGTTCCTCTTTATGGTAACTACTAATAGAATTAAAGTATTAAATAGAAGCGGCAGTTCCTCTTTATGGTAATTAGTAATAGAATTAAAGTATTAAATAGAATTAAAGTATTAAATAGAATTAAAGTATTAAATAGAATTAAAGTATTATATAGAGTGGTATAGAGTTGTAGTGTGGTATAGATAGAGTGGTCCCCACAATATAATAATAAAACCCTCAACTGGTCTGAATTCCACCAAACAAGTATCTGGACTGCGTAGTGTGGTGGCCCCGGTACACAATTTGGTACCGAGGCCACAATATAATTAAAAAACCCTCCACGTGTCAGAATTCCACCAAAAAAGGGTATGGACTGCGTAGTGTGGTGGCCCCGGTACACAATTTGGTACCGAGGCCACAATATAATTAAAAAATTGGGCATCAACTGTCACCGTTGTTTAATATCTGATACACCTAAATATGGACTGCACAGTGGAGTGGCCCCGGTAGTAAATTTGGTGCCGGGGCCACAATACCTCCTCCAACTTCCAAGTGTAGTGTTTATAAAGACAGACAGCGTCGAAGTGTTATTAGTTGACTTTCTTAACCCTAAAATTGTCCCTGTTGCAAATATTCGTGCAATGGACAGTTACTTTTTTATTGAAAGACTCAAGCTTTCAAGTGTAGTGTTTATAAAATATAAACAACAATACAGTAGTTTTAGAGCACGTCAATACCTCTTGTTTTAAATTATGACAGGGCATTTTACTTTTGGTTTAATTTCTTGAATTTTTTTAAATTTGGTTTTACTTTTTGAACATGGCAAACGACTGTTGATTGGTCATATAATGCAAAAAAAAAAAGTTCCAAGATGGAATTGTCCTTGGGCCCTCACACCCACCCTTATGTTGTTGAAATAGGACATGCACACTTTAACAAACCAATCATTTCAGCGACAGGGCCTACCAAACAACTTTGGCTGAAATGATTGGTTTGTTTGGGCCCCCACACCAAAAAAGCTATTCATCTCTCCCTGTACAGACTAAACAGGCTCTACTGAGGCAAGATGTCGTCCTCATCCTCAACCTCTGATTCCTCTCCCCCTACAGTGTGTACTTCCTCCTCATCACACATTATCAATTCGTCCCCGCTGGACTCCACAACCACAGGTCCCTCTGTAGTATCTGGAGGGCAGTGCTGTACTTCATTGAGGAATTGATTATTCATTTTTATAAACATCATTTTTTCAACGTTGTGAGGAAGCAACCTCCTTCGCCGCTCACTGACCAGGTTCCCCGCTGCACTAAAAACTCTTTCCGAGTACACACTGGAGGGGGGACAACTCAGGTAAAATAGAGCCAGTTTGTACAGGGGCTTCCAAACTGCCTTTTTTTCCTGCCAGTAACAATATGGACTGTCTGACATGTCTACTTGGATGGTGTCAGCAAAGTAATCATCCACAATTTTTTCTATTGTGACAGCATCCAATGCAGCGAGAGTAGACATGTCTGCAATGGTTGGCAGGTCCTTCAGTCCGGCCAAGATGTTATCAGCATCCCCGCCAGTGCCTCTTTTGGGAAAACTGAGCTTTTTCCTCGCAGCCATAGATGTGGAAGAAAATGAGGGTGGAGCTGTTGGCATGTCACGGTCCTCTTCAGAGGACAATCTCCTGACCAGCAGGTCTTTGCACCGCTGTAGATTTGTGTCCGCCGGAAACAGAGACACAACATACGCTTTAAACCGAGGATCGAGCACGGTGGCCAGAATGTATTCCTCTGACTTTAAAAGAGTGACCACCCTCGGATCCTAGCAAAGCGTACGAAGGGCTACATCCACAAGAGCTACATGCTTGGTGTAATCGCAATGGCTTACCAGCTCCTCCCTCACTTTCTCCAGTTGCTTCTGCAACAGCCTGATCAGGGGAATGACCTGACTCAAGCTGGCAGTGTCGGAACTGACTTCTCGTGTGGCAAGTTCAAATGGCTGCAGAACCTTGCACAACACGGAAATCAGTCTCCACTGCGCTTGACTGAGGCGCATCCCCACTCCTTTGCCTATGTCGTAGGTGGCTGTGTAGGCCTGAATGGCCTTTTGCTGCTCCTCCATCCTCTGCAGCATATAGAGGGTGGAGTTCCAGCGCGTCACAACCTCTTGTTTGAGGTGATGGCAGGGCAGGTTCATGCTTTTTTGATGTGCCTCTAGTCTGCGGTAGGCACTGGCTGAATGCCGAAAGTGTCCAGCAATTTTGCGCGCCACCGCAAGCATCTCCTGCACACCCCTGTCACTCTTGAGGTAATGCTGCACCACCAAATTAATGGTGTGGGCAAAACATGGGACGTGCTGGAAATTGCCCATATTTAATGCCCGCACAATGTTACTGGCATTGTCTGACACCACAAATCCCCATGAGAGTCTAAGTGGGGTAAGCCACTGGGAGATAATTTCCCTCATTTTCTCTAATATGTTGTCAGCGTTGTGCCTCTTATTAAAGCCTGTAACACACAATGTTGCCTGCCTTTGCACGAGCAGCCATTTTGTAGTTGCTGCTACTGATGCAGCTGTTGCTGTTGCTGCGGAAGGGGATGCATCTACCCAGTGGGCTGTCACAGTCATATAGTCCTTCGTTTGCCCAGAACCACTTGTCCACATGTCCGTGGTTAAGTGGACAGTGGGTACAACCGCATTTTTTAGAGCACCGAGGACACTTGATCGTACTTCTCTGTACATTTTTGGTATCGCCTGCCTAGTGAAGTGGAATCTCGACGGGATTTGGTACCGGGGACACAATACCTCCATCAACCCTCTAAATCCCACTCCACTGATGGCGTACACCGGGCGCACGTCTAACACCAACATTGCAGTTACAGCCGCAGTTATACGCTTTGCAATAGGGTGACTACTATCGTATTTTGTGGTCATGGCAAACGACTGTTGGACGGTCAATTGTTTTGTGAAAGACTTAGCGGTCTTACGACTTCCCCTCTGGGAAGATGACCGACTAATAGCAGCAACAGCAGCAGTGGCAGTAGTAGGCGTACCGCTGCAGGATTCCTCGGATGAATCCCGTATTGAGGAGGACTCAGTCTGGCTGCTGGCTTGGGCTGCAGGACTGAATCTGATGGAGATTGTGGAGGAAGTTGACGAGGAGGGTGTTGCTGGTGTGTATCCAACTGGACCACGGGATTTAGGTGTCCCTGTACCGATGAGGGTCCTAGCCCCAGTTCCTGAACTAACCACTGAACTATGAAGGTTATTCAGGTGACGTATAAGGGAGGATGTTCCTAGGTGGGCAAGATCCTTACCCCTGCTTATTTGAGCTTTACATAAGCTACATATGGCCATACATTGGTTGTCTGGATTTGGATAAAAATAACTCCAGACCGAAGAGGTGCATTTTTTGGTCTTCTGACCAGGCATGACGATGGGCTTTTTCATCCCATGGACATCAGCTGTTTCCCCCCCTGGTGCCTCATTTACAATAACCACATCACCATCCTCATCATCAAGTTCCTCCACAGCGCCAGCTACATCATCAATAGGCTCCTCCCGAGCCACCTCTTCCCGTACAGTGATGGGAAGGTCAGGCTTGACAACCACCAACATCCTTGGACTCGCCTTGTGGATTTGTGATAATTTCTCTTTAGAAGGCAGAGTTGTTTGCTGTTTTGTTGCTGACAGCATAACTCTCTTCAATTTTTTGTAGGGGGGGGAGGAGGAGGAGGGCTAAGATCCGTGGGTGAAGCTGAACCACTAGTCATGAACACGGGCCAGGGCCTAAGCCGTTCCTTGCCACTCCGTGTCGTAAATGGCATATTGGCAACTTTACGTTTCTCCTCAGATGATTTTAAGTTTCTCTTTTTGCTACTTTTTCTTAACTTGGGCTTTTTGGATTTTACATGCCCGGTACTACGAGATTGGGCATCGGGCTTGGAAGACGACGTTGATGGCATTTCATCGTCTATGTCATGACTAGTGGCAGCAGCTTCAGCATGAGGAGGAAGTGGGTCTTGATCTTTCCCTACTTTATCCTCCAAATTTTTGGTCTCCATTATATGTAGCACAAGATACTGCAGAATGTGTGAACTTGGTAATATTGCAGTACCAATGGACTTATACTGCTGTATTGGTTTTGCAAATTTGGTTATAATTATTATATATATTTTTTTTTTTACATTTTTTTTTACTTTTTTTTTTTTTTAAAAACTTGGGAATAATGGGGAAATAACTATGCCCTTAGAAGCACAGAGCACAGGACACAGCACCACTGGACTGAACAGGACACGGCACAGGACCCAGCAGCACTACGGAACTCAGCAGGACAGAGCACAGGACACAGCACCACTGGACTGATACTGCAGAATGTGTGAACTTTGTAATATTGCAGTACCAATGGACTTATACTGCTGGATTGGTTTTGCAAATTTGGTTATAATTATTATATATTTTTTTTTTTTTTTAAATTTTTTATTTTTTTTTACTTTTTTTTTATTTTTTAAAAACTTGGGAATAATGGGGAAATAACTATGCCCTTAGAAGCACAGAGCACAGGACACAGCACCACTGGACTGAACAGGACACGGCACAGGACCCAGCAGCACT
This sequence comes from Mixophyes fleayi, assembly GCF_038048845.1. Taxonomy (NCBI): domain Eukaryota; kingdom Metazoa; phylum Chordata; class Amphibia; order Anura; family Limnodynastidae; genus Mixophyes; species Mixophyes fleayi. The sequence continues at coordinate 945,223 of NC_134403.1, read as the reverse complement.
ACGGAACTCAGCAGGACAGAGCACAGGACACAGCACCACTGGACTGATACTGCAGAATGTGTGAACTTTGTAATATTGCAGTACCAATGGACTTATACTGCTGGATTGGTTTTGCAAATTTGGTTATAATTATATATATATATTTTTTAATTTTTAATTGCAATTTTTTTTTTACTTTTTTTTTATTTTTTAAAAACTTGGGAATAATGGGGAAATAACTATGCCCTTAGAAGCACAGAGCACAGGACACAGCACCACTGGACTGAACAGGACACGGCACAGGACCCAGCAGCACTACGGAACTCAGCAGGACAGAGCACAGGACACAGCACCACTGGACTGATACTGCAGAATGTGTGAACTTTGTAATATTGCAGTACCAATGGACTTATACTGCTGGATTGGTTTTGCAAATTTGGTTATAATTATTATATATTTTTTTTTTTTTTTAAATTTTTTATTTTTTTTTACTTTTTTTTTATTTTTTAAAAACTTGGGAATAATGGGGAAATAACTATGCCCTTAGAAGCACAGAGCACAGGACACAGCACCACTGGACTGAACAGGACACGGCACAGGACCCAGCAGCACTACGGAACTCAGCAGGACAGAGCACAGGACACAGCACCACTGGACTGATACTGCAGAATGTGTGAACTTTGTAATATTGCAGTACCAATGGACTTATACTGCTGGATTGGTTTTGCAAATTTGGTTATAATTATATATATATATTTTTTAATTTTTAATTGCAATTTTTTTTTTACTTTTTTTTTATTTTTTAAAAACTTGGGAATAATGGGGAAATAACTATGCCCTTAGAAGCACAGAGCACAGGACACAGCACCACTGGACTGAACAGGACACGGCACAGGACCCAGCAGCACTACGGAACTCAGCAGGACAGAGCACAGGACACAGCACCACTGGACTGATACTGCAGAATGTGTAAACTTTGTAATATTGCAGTACCACTGGACTTTTACTGCTGAATGTGTGAACTTGGTAATATTGCAGTACCAATGGGCTTATACTGCAGGATTGGTTGTGCAAATTTTGTGGTAATTAAAAAAAATTAAAGTAGTTTTTGGTATTTTTTTAAATAACTTTTTTTTATTTTTTTAAACACAGGGGAATATTGGGGAAATAACTATGCCCTTAGAAGCACAGAGCACAGGACACAGCACCACTGGACTGAACAGGACACAGCACAGGACCCAGCAGCACCACTGACTTTAGAAGGACAGAGCACAGCACACAGCACCACTGGACTGATACTGCAGAACACAGCACAGCACAGCACAGCACAGCACAGCACAGCACACAGCACAGCACAGCACAGCACAGCACAGCACAGCACAGCACAGCACAGCACAGCACAGCACGAGATCTACCAGGACAGAGGACCACCTAACACACCCTCCCTCTACCCTGATCAATGCCCGAGTGAAGATGGCGGCGACTAGCGGGGAATTTATAGGATCCGAGTATCGCGAGATCCGACAACGGGATTATGAGTCAGAGCCTCAGTTTCAGATTTGAATTTGGCGCCAATACCCGGATCTGTCTCGGATCCGACTCGGATCGGCAACGTTCGGGTGGGCTCGGATTTCATAAATCCGAGTGCGCTCATCGCTAATTTTAACTATACTAGTATGGCCATACTTTGTTGGATTTTATTACTTTATTAATATAATGTAGTAAGGAATTATTATTAGTCGTGAGTGCTATTGATTTAATTTTGGGCCTGGTTTGGGGTACAGAGTCCCCGGGGGACAGGGGGACAGATGTCCCCCGGGCCTGACAATAGAAATCTATTTTGGGCCGTCTGGTGGTCCAGTGGTAATGTGATGGAGACAGGGTCTGTGCAGCGCTGTCACATCGCAGAGTACTCACTGCAGCCGCATCATCCATTCACAGCATATTGTACTACAGCTTGTAGTACTACACAATATCACAGACCGCACAGGCTGTCTCCATCCCATCTCAGGAGCAGCTACATCACCAGGTCATGTGACCACAGTGGTCACATGGTAGGAAGTGTAGGCAGGGCTGATGGTACTCTATGGTCAGTGTGCAGAAGCTGCAGCATTTCTCTCTGTCCCTGGAGCCACTCGTGTAGAAAAAGGTAAGAGGAAGGGGGGAGTTAGCGATTGATGCTGCAGGTATAGGGGGACATGTGTAGCTAAAGGTGCTGGGGCAGAGGGGGGGCATGTGTGACTAAAGGTGCTGGGGCAGAGGGGGGACATGTGTAGCTAAAGGTGCTGGGGCAGAAGGGGGGCATTTGTGGCTAAAGGTGCTGGGGCAGAGGGTGGGCATGTGTGGCTAAAGGTGCTGAAGGCAGGGGGGGCATGTGTGGCTAATGGTGCTGGGCCGAAGGGGGGGCCTAATTATAAAACGTGGGTGATATATTGATTTAATGCCAGGGATTGTTGAAGTTTTCAAAATTTCATGTACCCATTTTTTTTTTACGAAATAGGACCTCCAAGGATCCAGAGATAAAGTAACCAGCAGCCACAAGTGGTGACAGTGACAAGACAGGTAGGAGAGAGCAGGACAGTCTGCCAACTGTCCTGAATCTGGTGAGACAGTCCTGAATTTGGGTGACTGTTTCGCTTAAGACAGTTGGGAGGTATGTCCCGCTTCACCGTGTACTGCTCGTGAAGGCAGAACTGTGTGCACCTAACAGTGGTGTACACACTATTGCTTGTGTATTTGTGTAAAATAACCATTCTACATCATAGGGGGTTACCCTGTCTAAAGTGCCCAGGCCCCCCAGAGCCTTAATCCAGCTCTGGGCCTGGGCATAAAAATATATATATGGATTAAGCAACACTACAATAGCCTCTTTTTATATAGATAAATATATATTGTACCAAAAACCACCCTGTAAGGATGCGCCGCTGCTGTGTGCTTGCACTTCGGGCTGAAATCTACCAGCCCTCCCCTGAGAGTCCTAGAGGGTTCACTTATTTCTAGTCGTCGATATTTCACGTTCCTGTTCTTTCCTCCAAACAGGACCCAACATATCAGGATCCAGACAACTGAGCTTAAGACAAGAACAGCAGCAGGAAGTGAAAGCTTTAAGAACAGGTAAGATACAGCAGGGCAGTTTGCCAACTGTCCTGATTCTGCTGGGGCAAACCCAATTTTGTGAGACTATTCTGCTCAGTCAGGACTTTGTCCTCGCTACAAGGATAGGTGGGAGGTATGTCTTGTTTTACACTGCACCCGTCACCAAGGGGGAGTTGTGTGCACATAACAGTAGTGCACTCAGCATTGCCCCTGTGATTGGAGGTAATGGCAGAGCTTTATAGCTCTATCTAAAATGATAGCGATGTTTCTTGCATGCTGGTCATGCCCACTCTGGTGGCATGGAGTGGAAACCCCTCTCTAGAAATCTTGTGTTTGCCCCTGATCAAAAGTGTTCCCTTCGAAGAGTTGGCTTAGGTTCGGTGAAAGTACAGCTGGCTTTGGGCTGGCTTGTAGTGCATTGCGATTAGCCCAGAAGGTCCTGGAGTGCCTGGGGATTGTTGTTCCAGTTTAAGGATAAACTTCAAGGGTGTGCTTAGGTAAAATGGTGGAAAAATACTGATGTGTCCTGTGATGGGACATCCTGATTGGTATTGATAAGTTGGCGATGATGCGAACAGTGTTCTCCCTCCATCATATCAGTGAGTGGTTAATTAAATAAATACGTTAATTTGCCAGCACAAGTGTTAAGATTAAGATTAAGGATTTACAGTTAACAACCGCTAAGTATTTAATAATGTATGTTAATGAGTCATAAAGCAAGCTGTACATTAATGTAAAAAAACACTTCACTTGTTGGCCTTTTGCAGTAGTGCATTGCTGTACATGTTTCTCTTGCCCAAAGGCTGGTGCTGCAAAGAAAGCTTGGGATAATGTACCTCCAGAGAGGTGACCCAGGGGTGCCAGAGCATCACCCTGACCATCACGTGAATTATATAGCACTTCAGGACATTTTTCCACTTTTTTTTTTCTGCAATCGCCCGCTTTTACCTTGGCCATTTGGTTGGGTGGGATCATTTTTATATTTGCCTGGGCATTACGCTAGAGCCACAGGAAACATTAGTAATTATTTATTGTTCATCTTGTTAGTCGCCTTCCATTTTATGTTTCTCTTTTCACAGATGTAGGGGGTGAGGTAATGATCTAAGGAGTATAGTGTAGACCTGGGGTTCTCGCCGCCCTGAACCTTTGAAACCCACCCTTCCTGGGATGGGCAAGTTTCATGACCCTGGGTGAAACATCGGCGGATCCCAGTGTAAAGAGGATCCCAGTGTAAAGAGACCCCTAGTCTTCGGCCTCAAGACCCTGGGGCCAGAGATAGTGGGGCCCTTCCTCTTTAGAAAAGGGCCTGATGTTTGCTGTGACCCTTTGTACTTTTTGCTTTTTGAATCTGTTGTTTGCACTATAAACCCAAAAGCACCTGGGCTTTCAAAAATAAATAAAAAATAATGTAATAAGCACATTAATATTAACTTCCTTTACATAAATCCATCTTGACCACCTTATCAGATGATTATAATACATTGTAAATGTATGCAACACTACAAAATGATCTCCCTTCACAACCAATTAAATTAAAGGAATGACAATTAGGGGCATATTCAATTGTTTAGAAGTCTCGCGGCGTTAAAACTATTACAGTTAATACGGTAATTTGTAGCTAGGTTTCAGCTCGCGGCTCAGGGAGCTGTGAGCTGAAATCCAGCGAGTAAATTACCGTATTAACTGTTTTTCCACGCACGATCCGCGCACGATTACCGTAATAACGGTAATCGTGCGCGGACCGCAGGATTTTCGGCGTTTCCGCCGACAATTGAATACGCCCCTTAGGGGCGTATTCAATTGACGGCGGGACCGTCGAAAATCCTGCGCTCCAAAAATATTACCATTAATACGGTTTTTACGCGCAGGATTACCGTTTTAACTAGGGATGTGCACCGGCGACTTTTGGTGTCTCGTGTTTTGTGTTTTGGATTCGGATTTTCGTGATGTTTTGGGTTCGGATTTGTTTCGCAAAACACCTGCCGAAAGATTTTGGTTCGGATTTAAGGTTTTGGATTCTGATTTTTTTTGAAAAAAGCATAAAAAGTTCAAAAATCAAGTTTTTGGGCTTATTTTCACTCCTACGCTATTATTAACCTCAATAACATTCAATAACAAGCATTTCCACTAATTTACAGTGTATTCTGAACACCTCACAATATAGTTATTAGTCCAAAACGTTGCAACGAGGTATCTTTCTGGACTGCGTAGAGGAGTGGGTCACCACAATATAATAAGAAAACCATCAACTGGTCTTAATCGCACCAAAAAATGTACCTGGACTGCGTAGAGGAGTGGGTCACCACAATATAAATTAAAAACCCTGAACTTGTATGATTCGCACCAATCAATGTATCTGGACTGCGTAGAGGAGTGGGTCACCACAATATAATAAGAAAACCATCAACTGGTCTTAATCGCACCAAAAAATGTACCTGGACTGCGTAGAGGAGTGGGTCACCACAATATAATAAGAAAACCATCAACTGGTCTTAATCGCACCAAAAAATGTACCTGGACTGCGTAGAGGAGTGGGTCACCACAATATAATAAAAAAAACATCAACTGGTCTTAGTCGCACCAAAAAATGTACCTGGACTGCGTAGAGGAGTGGGTCACCACAATATAATTTAAAAACCCTGAACTTGTATCATTCGCACCAATAAATGTATCTGGACTGCGTAGAGGAGTGGTCACCACAATATATATAATAAGAAAACCATCAACTGGTATGAATCGCACCAAAAAATGTACCTGGACTGCGTAGAGGAGTGGTCACCACAATATAATTAATAAAAAACCCTCCACGGCTCTGAATTTCCCCCCAAAAAATTCTGGACTGTGTAGTGGGGTGGCCCCGGTACTAAATTTGATACCGGGGCCACAATATAATAAATAGTTACACCCTCAACTGGTCAGAATTCCACCAAACAAGTATCTGGACTGTGTAGTGGGGTGGCCCCGGTACTAAATTTGAAACCAGGGCCACAATATAATAAATAGATACACCCTCAACTGGTCAGAATTCCACCAAACAAGTATCTGGACTGCGTAGTGGGGTGGCCCCGGTACTAAATTTGATACCGGGGCCACAATACCTCCTCCAAGTTCCAAGTGTAGTGTTTATAACATATTAACACTGCACTAATTCTAGCACGTCAAACCATCTTGTTTTAAATAATGACAGGGCATTTAACTTTTGATTAAATTTTTTGAATTTGTTGACATTTTCTTTTACTTTTTGAACATGGCAAACGACTGTTGAATGGTCACATAATGCCAAAAAAATAGTTGCAAGATGGAATTGTCTTTGGGCCCTCCCACCCACCCTTATGTTGTTGAAATAGGACATGCACACTTTAACAAACCAATCATTTCAGCGACAGGGCCTAACAAACAACTGTGGCTGAAATGATTGGTTTGTTTGGGCCCCCACACCAAAATAACAATTAATTTCTCCCTGTACAAACTAAACAGGCTCTACTGAGGAAAGATGTCGTCCTCATCCTCAACCTCTGATTCCTCTCCCCCTACAGTGTGTACTTCCTCCTCCTCACACATTATCAATTCGTCCCCGCTGGACTCCACAACCACAGGTCCCTCTGTACTATCTGGAGGGCAGTGCTGTACTTCATTGAGGAATTGATTATTCATTTTTATAAACATCATTTTTTCAACGTTGTGAGGAAGCAACCTCCTTCGCCGCTCACTGACCAGGTTCCCCGCTGCACTAAAAACTCTTTCCGAGTACACACTGGAGGGGGGACAACTCAGGTAAAATAGAGCCAGTTTGTACAGGGGCTTCCAAACTGCCTTTTGGAGTTCTACCGCGTCACTACCTCTAGTTAATTTAGATTGCAAGGCTCGTAAATACTTTGAAGATAAAAAAAGCAGGCTGCACAGACTGTGGAGCTAGAAAGTGAAATTAAATGGACCACGTTACTTTGGTGGCTATCTATGCCCCCCCGCCTTACACTTGCAGTTGAATATAAAAAAAGCAGCCTACATAGTCTGTAGAACTAGTAATTCAAATATACAAAGAAATGGACAAAGGCAGTTTGGTATCTGTCTGCATCAGATCCCCTCTCCACTAGGAGTAAAATAGAAAACTATTCAGCCGTTATATAATCTAGAATATAAATAGAAATTGAGAAAGGCAATTTGGTATCTGTCTGCATCATAATCATCAACATCCTCCTCAGCGCCAGCTACATCAATATCCTCCTCCCGGTGTACAACATTCACACCTTCATTAGCCAAATCTGTAACTGGACTGTGGGTGATCCTTCCAGCATATGCAGAGGGCGTGCTGCAAATGCTGGATGGAGTCACCTCTTACCGTACAGTGATGGGAAGGTCAGGGTTCACAACCAACAACACCCTTGGACTCGCCTTGGGGATTTGTGATGTCATCTGTTTAGAAGGCAGAGTTCTTTGCTGTTTTGTTGTTGTTGCTGACAGCATAACTCTCTTAAATTTTTTGTAGGGGGGGGAGGAGGAGGGCTTAGATCCTTGGGTGAAGCTGGACCACTAGTCATGAACACGGGCCAGGGCCTAAGCCGTTCCTTGCCACTACGTGTCGTAAATGGCATATTGCCAACTTTACGTTTCTCCTCAGATGATTTTTTCTCTTTTTGCTATTTTTTGAGAACTTGGGCTTTTTGGATTTTACATGCCCTGTACTAGGAGATTGGGCATCGGGCTTGCCAGACGACGTTGAAGGCATTTCATCGTCTATGTCATGACTAGTGGCAGCAGCTTCAGCATTAGGAGGAAGTGGGTCTTGATCTTTCCCTACTTTATCCTCCACATTTTGGTTTTCCATTATATGTAGCACAAGAGAGCGTACCCCTAAGCCACACACACTCGGCAAAGCCTTTAAAAATTATATGCGGCACAGGAGAGTAACACTGGACTTATACTGCTGAATCAGTGAACTTTGTAATAGCAGTACCACTGGACTTATACACTGCTGAATCAGTGAACTTTGTAATAGCAGTACCACTGGACTTATACACTGCTGAATCAGTGAACTTTGTAATAGCAGTACCACTGGACTTATACTGCTGAATCAGTGAACTTTGTAATAGCAGTACCACTGGACTTATACTGCTGAATCAGTGAACTTTGTAATATATCAGTACCACTGGACTTATACTGCTGAATCAGTGAACTTTGTAATAGCAGTACCACTGGACTTATACTGCTGAATCAGTGAACTTGGTAATATTGCAGTACCACTGGACTTATACTGCTGAATCAGTGAACTTTGTAATAGCAGTACCACTGGACTTATACTGCTGAATCAGTGAACTTTGTAATAGCAGTACCACTGGACTTATACACTGCTGAATCAGTGAACTTTGTAATAGCAGTACCACTGGACTTATACTGCTGAATCAGTGAACTTTGTAATAGCAGTACCACTGGACTTATACTGCTGAATCAGTGAACTTTGTAATATATCAGTACCACTGGACTTATACTGCTGAATCAGTGAACTTTGTAATATATCAGTACCACTGGACTTATACTGCTGAATCAGTGAACTTTGTAATAGCAGTACCACTGGACTTATACTGCTGAATCAGTGAACTTTGTAATATATCAGTACCACTGGACTTATACTGCTGAATCAGTGAACTTTGTAATATATCAGTACCACTGGACTTATACTGCTGAATCAGTGAACTTTGTAATAGCAGTACCACTGGACTTATACTGCTGAATCAGTGAACTTGGTAATATTGCAGTACCAATGGGCTTATACTGCAGGATTGGTTTTGCAAATTTTGTTGTAATTAATTTTTTTTAAAATTATTTTTTTGTATTTTTTTTTATAACTTTTTTTGAATTTTTTAAACACTTGGGAATAATGGGGAAATAACTATGCCCTTAGAAGCACAGAGCACAGGACACAGCACCACTGGACTGAACAGGACACAACACAGGACCCAGCAGCACCACTGAACTCAAAATTGACAGAGCACAGCACACAACACCACTGGACTGATACTGCTGAATGTGTGAACTTTGTAATATTGCAGTACCAATGGGCTTATACTGCAGGATTGGTTTTGCAAATTTTGTTGTACTTAAAAACTTTTTTAATTAGTTTTTTGTATTTTTTTTTATAATTTTTTTTAAATTTTTTAAACACTTGGGAATATTGGGGAAATAAGAACTATGCCCTTAGAAGCACAGAGCACAGGATACAGGACCACTGGACTGAACAGGACACAGCACAGGACCCAGCTGCACCACTGAACTCAAAATTGACAGAGCACAGCACACAGCACCACTGGACTGATACTGCAGAACACAGCACAGCACAGCACAGAACAGCACAGCACAGCACAGCACAGCACAGCACAGAACTAAACAGCACAGCACGAGATCTACCAGAACAGAGGACCACCTAACACACCCTCCCTCTACCCTGATCAATGCCCGAGTTAAGATGGCGGCGACTAGCAGGGAATTTATAGGTTCTGAGTATCGCGAGATCCGACAGCGGGATTATGACTCCGAGCCTCGGTTTCAAGTTTTCATTTGGCACCAATACCCGGATCTGTCTCGGATCCGACTCGGATCGGCAACGTTCGGGTGGGCTCGGATTCAGGAAATCCGAGTGCGCTCATCTCTAGTTTTAACGGTAATATTTTTGGAGCGCGGGATTTTCGGCGATCCCGCCGTCACTTGAATATGCCCCTTAGTGTCATATTTACTTTCCCAGTGCTTCACTTCATTTTCAGCAGCAAAGAAACTGCAGAGAGGTCAGGGGCGGACCTAGACTTTATTTTTATGGGGGGGGGGTGGGGCGATTTAGCATAATCACGCTCCTCCTTTAGTCTGATTGGCCCCGTTTGATCGCCCACGATTGGCCCAGACCCCTCACTGCTTTGATTGGTGTCTTGGACATAATTTAAAGATAGGCTTGTGCTGTTCCCCCTGGAGCTGCCACTGAGAGGGGTACAGATAATTTTCTGCGTGTTCTGTTTTCCTAAAATCACAGATAGAAACAAGAGCCAAAACATAAGTAAAAACAATACACTAGAGCCAAAATTCATTAATACATAGTCAGGTTCCAAAAACAATTTACCTTACATTACAGACAGAGTGTCACAGTTTAATGATGGCACTAACTGGGGGTTTCTAGAAGCTTTCTCCTCTGTTGTGATACAAGTGTGGGGGGTTCTGGGCAACAATAACCTCCTCCCCTCCTAAGTGAGCTCATTCAGATGGTGGCAGAGGTTGGAGTAACGTACCACTTCACTAGGTCTCTCTGCAGATAAGTGCAACATGAAATAGTTAATAGAATATGAGCAGTGGAACGGAAACCTCAGACTTGGGCTTTCATTTCCACTAATGTGAAAAAAAAGGAAATTGATTCAATTAGATTACATTTTTTTTTTAAATAATAAAAAATGTTATTCATTAAAAATGTTTTATTCAAAGAATACTGGAAGAATAATTTTAATGATTTTCATGGTGGCTCAGTGGTTAGCACTTCTGCCTCAAAGAGCTAGGATCATGAGTTTGATTCCCGATCAGGGCACAATCTGTGTGGAGTTTGTATGTTCACCTTGTGTTTGTGTGGATTTCCTCCAACACTCCAATAACATACTGATAGGTTAAATAGCTGCTAACAAAATTAACCTTAGTCTCTGTGTGTGTATTATGGAATTTAGACTGTGATCTCCATTAGGGCAGGGACTGATGTGAGTGGGTTCTCTGTACAATGCTGCGGAATTAGTGGTGCTATATAAATAAATGATGCTTTGTTACTGTCATCTAACAGATTGGGTATAGGTGTGGTACAATTACTGCCATGATGCTTATTACATATGAATCTCCTTGCAAAATATAAGTATTTGCAGTAACTTTTATGTATAACAACATTGGTTACAACTCAGGGAGAACATGTGAACTTTTAAGTGTGCCCATGTACAGGCAAAAAGTGCACAATTTTTAATACACTTTGGATTTTTGTCAGGTTAGTGGTGCTGACTTCTATGTGACAGCAGAATATTATATTATTCCAATATAATCCTGGTTCTGTACAGCTTGCCAAATGTCCATGTGTGTTGTCTCCTTTAGAATCATACTTGCTGCTATGAAGGTCACGCAACCAGAAAGGACCACTCTGTTCAAGAAAGAGTCAAGTGGTTCCGTGTACCGGATCCCTTCACTCATCTATATCAAAGGGGAGAACATCTTTCTGGCCTTTGCTGAGAAGCGTAAGAATGAGAGTGATGTCAATGCCGAGTGCTTGGTCATGAGAAGAGGAGTCTACCAGACCGGTTATGTAACAGTAAGTACATAACAGATTGTTGGGTATAATAGGGAGATCACATATAAATTATTATATTAGCAGAATACTGAATTAACACCATATGTTGGCAAAAAAAGCAATAACGAAAAACTTCAAGGACTTTGGACAGACAGGAGGGATAATGAGGAATTTGTTTTAGTAACACATACCTTTATAGAGATAAAAAGTATTACAAAAGGTATTTATGATCAGTTTAACGAATGTAGGGTGATGAGTGTGGCTATCAGTGCCAAATGCAGTTAAATGCCCAACAAAGATAACAGGCAGCAATTAAAGGCTTTTTAGAGGTTAAAAAGGATCTAATTTAAATACAGTTCTTAAAAAAAAATGCAAATGTAGCCCTTGATGTATATAGGATTATTTACTAGATATGTGGTACTCTGGTCAGTAGGTATAGGATGCTGTCAGGATAAAGCATAGATCTGATATGCTGAAATAGAATATTGGATGTCGGGGCCCAAATAAATCTTTGCATGAATACCTAAATTATCCTGATGTTCAACTCAGATAAATGTGTGACCAAATGATCCCAGGAGGAGGTAATTGAGTTAGGTAAACCCTTTGTGCAGAGACCAGCTTAAGATATGCAGATCACAGACATCCATTGTATTTGATCATGTATTTCCCTAGCTAATTGACTTCCTTCCAATAGGTAGTGTAAACACAAACTATATCTCCTGGGTGTAAATTGGAGAGCCAGACGCCTAGGTGCAAATCTTGGAGACTCTGGTATAAAAATCTGCATAGTCTTTATGCAGGTATATAGAAATATGATGTTCAAAGGAAAATGTTGTCATAGTTTATATTTTGGGGAAATCTGGATGGCACTCCGTACTGAGGGGCAAAAACCACACAAGGGTCTTAAAACGTAGATACCAACTACCCCGGGAACAACCATAGTCACATGTATTCCAGGATGAGATTGGATATTGTTGTAATCTCATCATATTTGGTATTTAAACGTGCGGGAGATTATGATCGGTTTATTGAGGGGGGTGTTATTTCTCTGAGATATATCTGTGAAGAATTACTGACAGGTCAAAAGTTAGGAATAGTTTGACCAAACCTGAGGTAACACCCAGGGGACAATACCGCCCCCACATTAGCATTCACACTGCCCCTGTGAATGCCGTCCCATTTGAGTTTGCTTAAAAACCTGTGTGTGGAAAGGAGAATTTGTCAGCTTCTTGGGGAATCAATCTAATTGAAGGACTGTCCATCTTTCCTGCCTGCCCCAGGCATACAGATTATTATTTGTAAGTAATGCTCTGTACTTTCATCCCAGTTGTTTTATAACTGTTTGCAATTTTTTATTTGTATGTCAAATCTTTATCCATTATTTTTGTTATCTGTATGCCCTGTACTTTTTGTATATTAAATCTACAATTTAATAAGTTGCATCCTTGATACTCTAAAGAATCCATTAGCCTTGTTAGAAGAGATTGCTCGTCCAGGTTACCCCTTGGAATGCCAGTGTGTGATTTGTTGATACATTTGATTAACAAGCTGTGTGTGCTTGTATTTACATTTGTGTAACAGTCTGGAGGTGTGAAGAGTTAACCCTGCGTGTGCTGGTGTGGGTCTTGTTAGTTTGTGGATAACTAGAAGCCTGCATGCCAGCGTGGGACAGTATATTGGGGTCCTATTGCCCGTACCCAATAGGTGGTGGCTGTACCTTGTAGTGTCTGGGGGTGTGAGCGCGCTGTGTTTGAGGGCGATTCCGTAGGTCTAGAACCTGCGTGATAGGTGAGAGACTGCGGGCTGAAATCGTGTGTGACCTCATACAGCAAACACCCCAAAGTCACGGCAGCTGGGAGCGTGTTCGTGACAGATGGCAATATTCTTCCACTCTTCTGAGAAAGAGTCACCAACTCCGACACAGAGAGAGGTGAATCCTTTGCCCAAGACAAGACCCCAGTGACTGAACATCTTAAAGGATTCACTTTTTGGGGGTGTATAAAAAGAATGAATATAGTGCTGATTTCCGCAGTGCTGATTTCCTCCACTTCAAATTCATACTTGCCCCTTACAGTTTGGCCCTATCACTCTCTAAACAATCCTTCTTTAAGGTTCTCATTTACTCCCAATCCCTCCCCTCCCTGCTCATCTGTCCCCCCTCCCACCCTCCTCTGTGGATGCAATCTCCTTGCCCTGCTGCCCACTTGCTAGCCCACCCTTCTTTTCTTCCTTCACTCCAGTATCTGCAGAGGAAGTCCGCAACCTTCTCTGCTCCTCACCCCCCTCACCTGTCTGTTAGGGCTAACGGTAAATGTCATGAACTTGTAGAACTGGTAGAGGAGGTCTTCACCTATAGCAGCCGCCTTTCCCGTAGAGATGAACAAGCTCAAAGGTACTCAGATGCCTTCAGGTCTTATACTCAGAGTAGTACAAGCTTATGGATTTTCTGTAGCGCAGGCGAGGGCAGAAGCATGCAGCAGTGTGGAATCCAGGCTGAGGTCAGGGCCGGCAGAAAAATAGAATATCCGGAGAACAGGCAGAGATCAGGGTCACGAGCAATCAAACAAGGTCCAGTAAATAAGCCAGAGGTCATACACATAAGAGTCAAGAGTCAATCCATGTAAGGGCTCACGCCCCAGGTATCAACTCCAAGAACCGCTTCAGAGGTCTTCGCCTATAGCAGCCGCCTTTTTCGTAGAGCTAGACGCGCTCACAGGTACTCGGAATGCCCCCAGGTCTTGTTCTCTAGTAGTAGGAGTTGATAGCCTGAGAACGTAGCGCAGGTATTTAACAAAGAGGCACCGTGAGGGTCCCGGCAAAGGTTTCAGGGTCAGATCAACAGCGTCACTATCCAGGCAAGAGGTCAAGGGTCAAAGGCAATTCAGCAGCGTCAGTATCCGAGCAATAGGTCAGGGTCACAGGCAAATAAGCAATGTCAGTATCCAGGCAAGAGGTCAAGGGTCACAGGCAAAACAACAGTGTCAGTATCCAGGAAAGGGGTCAGCAAAGGTAATAACGATAACAGGAGCAGCAACACAGCAGGAGAAGTATGCAGGGTAGCAGGGACTATAACCGGCAGGAAGGCTTGCCCCTTCTTGCCTTAAATACCAGTATGAAAATGAAAATGTTTGGGCACAGGAGGGATAATTAGCCACCTGAGGCTAAAGTTATTTCTTAATTAGCGCACACACCCGGCTGCCCTGGATGCCGCGACGCGGCGTTGTAGTGTGAGAGCGTCCCGACCTTGGCAACAGCAGGGACAAATCGGATGTGACGTCCCGGTTGGCTGGGGCAGAGAGGAGAGCGGGTTGCGGCGGTGCACGGAGCCGCGGCAGCTCGTGACAGTACCCCCCCCTTTGAGGAGGGGTCAAGGAACCCTGACAACCAGGTTTTCCTGGAAATCTTTTAAAGAATTCATCAAATAATTTATTATTATTATTATTATTAATATTTATTTATAAGGCGCCACAAGGCATCCGCAGCGCCGTACAGAGACAAACACAATCACAATACAATGGGAGACAGCACAGTATAGTAAACACAGCAACTCAGTACGCTCAATGCACAGCTAGAGAGGGCGGGGAAGGGGGAGGGAGGATCCGCAAACGACGGGGCCCAAGAAGGAGGGTGCGGAAGACAGGGAGACCCCCAGGGGGGAGGAGGGAGCAAGAGTGGGCGTGGGGTGGAGGACCCTCGAGGAGGAGGGCTAAGTAGCTGGAGAGCAGAGTTAGAAGTGGTGGAAACAGGAGGAGAGATGGCCCTGCTCAGAGGAGCGTACAATCTAAGGGCGTATAATCTAATTTATCTGAATGTAAATTTCTTTGCGGTACCCAGGAACGTTCTTCAGGGCCGTACCCCTTCCAATGGACTAGAAAATAAATTTGACCCTGGACTTTCTTTGAGTCCAGGATTTTCTCGACCTCAAATTCTTGATGTTCATCAATAGATATAGGCAGAGGTCTAGAGGCTCGTCGGGGTCCGAATTTTCTGGAAGACAGAACAAGTTTCAACATGGAGCAGTGGAACGTATTGGGAATTCTTAAAAGATTCCGGGAGCTTCAGTCTGAAAGACACTGGGTTGATTTGTTTTAGGATGGAAAAAGGTCCAATAAATTTGGGCCCTAGCTTCTTGCATGGTTGACGGAGTCTAATATTCCGAGTAGATAACCATACGAAATCTCTAACCTTGAAGGAACAGGCAGAACGATGTAGGTCAGCAAGGACTTTGGACCTAAAGGAGGCTCGAAGTAAGGACTGATGAACCAATCTCCAGATTCTTCTAAGCTGGGTGGCCATAGACCTGGATTCAGATGGTCTATTGTTAGACAGAGAGGACAATGAGTTGGTTCTGGGATGGTACCCAAGGTTGCAGTAAAAGGGAGTGTGCTAGGAAGAAGAGTGGCATGCGTTGTTATAGGCAAATTTAGCGCATGGGAGAAAGTCCACCCAGTTGTCGTGTTTTTTTTATATATATAACCGCAAACATTGCTCTAGGGACTGATTCACCCTTTCAATTTGTCCGTTTGACTGCGGATGGTAGGCAGATGACAGGCTGAGACTGATACCCACAAGAAAACAGAAAGACTTCCAGAAGGCTGCCATGAATTGTGAACCCCAAAAACTATATCCTCTGTGAGGCCATGGAAACGAAACACGTGTTTGACAAATAACGAGGCCAGAGAGCGTGCTGAAGGTAATTTGGTCAAAGGAATAAAATGAGCCATTTTACTGAAACGATCCACGGTTACTCAGATGGTGTTGCACCCAGAAGATGGAGGTAAGTCGACAATGAAGTCCATGGACAAGTGGGTCCAGGGTCTGACCGGGACTGGTAAGGGCAACAATAGACCAGAAGGGGATTTCCGAGGAATCTTGCTTTTGGAGCAAAGATTACAAAATAGTATGTATTCTCTGATGGCTGCAGTTATAGATTGCCACCAGACAACGCGGGAGATGATTTCAATGGTCTTAACGATACCAGGATGTCCAGAAGTCTTGTTGTCATGACACTCTGAGAGAACAGCCTTCCTGAGGTGAATAGGTACAAAAAGTTTGTCTGCTGGAGTTTCGGGAGGTGCTTGTGGTTGGAATTGTAGGAGGGTTTTACCCAGTCCTTGCGTGAAGGCAACCAGCACAGTCGAGGCAGGGACAATAGGACAAGGCTCTGAGACAGGGGTCTGGTAAGTGACAAAACTATGCGATAGGGCATCAGCCCTAAGGTTCCTTGAGCCAGGCCGGTAGGTAATGATGAAGTGGAAGCGGAAGAAGAAGAGGGACCACCGTGCTTGTCTGGAATTTAAGCTTTTAGCTGATTCAATGTAAGACAAGTTCTTATGATCGGTGTATATAGTGATAACATGTTTAACTTCCTCAAGCCAGTGGCGCCATTCTTCCAAGGCCCACTTGACGGCCAACATCGTAGTGTTCCTCAGCGGAAGAAAATCTTCGGGATAAGTAGGCACAGGGATGAAAGAGATGGTTTTCAAGGTCTTTTTGGGATAGCACAGCTCCCACTCCTATATCCGAAGCATCGACTTCGATGATGAATGGAAGGTCTGGATTAGGATGTCTCAGAACAGGGGCAGATACAAAAGCACATTTCAAAGCCTCAAAGGCAGAAATTGCGACAGAATGCTAGATTTTAGGATCAGCTCCCTTGCGAGTCAGAGCCGTAATAGGAGCCATAAGGATAGAAAAATAACTGATAAATTTCCTGTAGTAATTAGCGAATCCCAGGAATCTATGGATGCCCTTAAGATTCGAGGGTCGCACCCAGTCGAGAATGGCCTGTATCTTCGTGGGGTCCATAGAGAAGCCTTTCGGGGAAATAACATATCCCAGAAATGTGACTTTTTAGACTTCAAATTCACACTTTTCTAATTTAGCATACAGGTCATGATGGCAGAGTTTCAGAAGTACTTGTCTTACATGCTCTCGATGTTGTTTTAATGAGCGGGAGTAAATCAATATGTCATCCAAATAGACCACTACAAAGTAGCCCTAGAATTTTCGAAGGACGTCATTAATCAAATCTTGAAAGACAGCTGGAGCATTGCTGAGGCCGAAAGACATGACGAGGTATTCATAGTGGCCCGTTTGAGTATTAAAGGCCGTTTTCCATTCGTCGCCTTTCCGGTTACGAATTAAATTGTATGCTCCACGTAGATCTATCTTTGAGTAGATCTTAGCTCCTTTAAGTTGATCGAAGATGACCGAAATAAGTGGCAAGGGATATGTATTCTTTATGATTATTTTATTTAACACCCTGTAGTCAATACAAGGCCTCAGGCTGCCATCTTTCTTGACCACAAAGAAGAAGCCTGCCCCGGCAGGTGACTTGGAAGGCCTAATAAAGCCTTTCTGCAGGTTCTCCTCTACATACAATTCCATGGCTTGGGTCTCTGGAATAGACAAAGCTTATAATTTTCCCTTGGGCAACCTAGAACCTGGGATAAGATCAATAGCACAGTCGTACTCCCGGTGAGGAGGGAGAATATCTGCTTCTTTCTTCGAAAAAACGTCATGGAATTCACGATAAGGAAAAGGTAACTGCTCGGGCAAGTATGAGTAACCCTGCGTGGCAGGGACAAACAAGAGGAAGAGCGCAGAGGTCCCCACTGAGTTATCTCACCCTTAGTCCAGTCGATACAGGGATTGTGAAGGGCAAGCCATGGATAGCCCAAGATCAGAGGTAGTGAGGGACAGTGAATTAGGTACAGTGAGATGGTCTCGGAGTGAAGGGCACCAAGCTTACCTGCAGTGGAGGTGAACGATGATGAATTTCACCTTTGTCCTGGCGATTCCCATCCAGCCCATATACAGCGATGACGGATTCAAGAGGAACAGCTGAGAAACCCAGGGACCGGGCAAGGGTCAAGACTAAAAAGTCTGTCCAAGAATGCGGGAACAGATATATCTTGTCCACCATACGTGAGCTGGGCAGGTATTAGCAGGGAATTTTTTGGAGAGATGACTTGTAGCCCCAAGTGTACTCTCTCCATGTTCACTTGGCCTGGTCTTTTCCCGGTTTAACGGGGCAGGTACGAAGCAGATGGTCCTTCTCTCCACAGTACAAGCAGAGGCCCACAGTACGCCTCCGGGTTCGTTCCTCTGTAGACAACCGGTAGGCTCCCAGTTGCATGGGTTCAACCTGATCGCTGGAAGAAGCTTGAAATGGAACAGGGAAATGGTTTAGCAACGGTAATAACGATAACAGGAGCAGCAACACAGCAAGAGAAGTATGCAGGGTAGCAGGGACTATAACCGGCAGAAAGGCTTGCCCCTTCCTGCCTTAAATACCAGAGAGGAGAGCGAGTCGCGGCGGTGGCCGGAGCCGCCGCGGCTCGTGACAATCCAACAATACAGGCCAAGAATACAGAGCAGGTCAGCAGTCAGGAACTGAACGCTATAACCTCCCAAAACCATCCCTTGACCCTGCCTCTCTCTCTAATTACTGCCATATTTTACACCTTCCTTTTCCCTCTAAACTTCTCGAACAAGTTGTCTACAACCGTCTCACATCCTTTCTCTCTTCTCACTCACTTCTTGACCCCCTTCACTCCACTGAAACTGCCCTCACTAAGGTCACTAATGATCTTCTTTTCGCTAAATCCAAAATGCACTTCTCCATTCTTATCCTTCTCGACCCCTCTGCTGCCTTCAATGCCGTTGACTACACACTCCTTTTGCAAACGCTCAAATCTATAGGTCTCTGTAACACTGTCCTCTCCTGGTTTTCCTCTTACCTCACCAAATACTCCTTCTCAGTCTTTACACGCATCCACATCCCCCTCTTCCCTTACCTGTCGGCATTCCCCAAGGTTCCGTTCTTGGCCACCTGTTTTTCTCCCTCTACACCTCCTCCCTTGGTTTCCTCATTCGCTCCATTGGCCTCCAGTACCACCTCTATGTTGATGATGGCCAAATTTATCTTTCATTCTCTTACTTTCCCTTCCCTTTTTTTCTCGTGTCTCCTGCTGTTTCTCGGCCATCTTATTTTGGATGTCCCAGCGCTTTCTTAATCTCTATTTTCAAGACTGAACTTATCGTCATCCACCTCCCCCCCCCTCTCTATTCTGTTAATGACACTACCCTCCTTTCTGTCCTTCAAGTCTGGTGTCTTTAGGTAATCCTTGATTCCTCCCTCTCCTTCAAACCTCACATTCTGTCCCTTTGAAAATCCTGCTACTTCCACCTTCGGAATATATCCAAGTTACAGCCCTTTCTCACCCATGGAAACCACCAAAACTCTTGTTCACTTACTGGTAATCTCTCGCCTTGAATACTGTAACCTCCTTCTCTCTGGCCTACCTGACGCCCACCTTGCCCCTCTTAGATCTATTTACAATGCTGCTGCCTGCCTCATATTTCTCTCCCACCGCTCTATCTCTGCTCTCCTTCTCCACCAGTCCCTACATTGGCTCCCCGTGGCCCACAGAATTAAATTTAAACTCCTCACCCTCACCTTCAAAGGTCTCAATCAATCACCCCACCTATATCTCCAACCTCATCTCTACCTACACTCCTCACCGCCCCCTCCGCCAGTGGACGACGCTTCACTACATCACTGATCATCTCTTGCCACTCCTGTCTCCAGAACTTTGCCCGGGCTGCTCCCCAGCTGTGGACTGATCTTCAACGTTCCATCAGGTCAGCCTCTTCTCTCAAAGGCTTCAAGCGTGCCCTTAAGACTCATTTCTTTATTCAAGTCTATCAGTCCTCCTGCTAACTCCCTTGTCCCGGCTTTCTCCCCCAGTCAGTACTACCCTATTTGTGTCTCCACCTTACCTTTAGGATGTAAGCTGTTGTGAGTAGGGCCCTCTGTCGTTGTGTTCTCCTTCTAATATGCCATCACCCCCTGTACCTCTTGGCCTTCTTTCCTAGCCCTGTGAATTTAAGCTTCAGCCTACTTCTCGCTGATTACTACCATCACTCTCACTCACTGTCCCAGAAATATTTTGATCTGCATTACCATGTTACCTGTGTTTTATTTTTTTCATATTTATTCATTCATTCAGTTTTTCTGATCTTTGTATTTTGTTCTTCGTGTATCATGTTGTGTCATGGATCACTGTTTTCTGTATATGTCATGTACAGCGATGCGGACCCTTTGTGGAACCTCAATTAAAGATAATAATAATATAGGAATCCATGGGGTGCTTATGGTCAATTTGTAAACAATGAAATTTTCTACACTTGACATAACAGTCTATTTATTACCTGTAGAATACTGCAACAATAGGAACTTGTTGATTCATATAATTTATGTATTAATTCAATATTAAACAGATAAAAGAACAGGATTTTCCTGCACGTGTTCTATGTTGTTATTATAAAACCTGAGATATCACTTTATTTCTTTCAGTTACTGCACAATTCAATAAACAGTAAAATTGTTTTCAATCTTTCCCTTAAGCAAGTGTGAACTGAGTTCCTTTTTAGTGGAAGAGAGGTAGGTCAGGTAACAGTTCATACTGAGCAGTAGTGTGTCAAGAGAGTAGCAGCTACGGGTGGACTAGTTTAACCACATTTTATCTTTGGCACTCACTGTTCTCTTTTGCATCCTTGTGCCCTAGTCTGTATGTGACTACTTATGTATGTTCACCTGGACAGGACTTTTTTGCCATTCTTGCAGTAAATGTGTTGCAAGGAAATTGTTAGTCTCTTACCTGCTCCAGTCTCTAGTTAGAGAGTACCTGGTAGTTCCTATCCTCTGTTCCTGGTATCAATTCTTGTAGAGTCTACACCTGAAGTCCTGAACAGTCCTCCTCGGATGTTGGCAAGTTTACAGGCCTCTTCGTTGTATGGGGTGATCTGTGGCTGTCTCTATGACTTCTGCTCCTCTTCCTCTACCCTACCCTTTTCACCATCATTAGTTATTATGTCTACTTTCCTTACTCCCCCTCTCCATCTAACGGTGTGGCTATTTTCTATCATTTTACTCTTTTTATCCTGTCACCTGCATCTAGTTTAATCCCTTATCCTACCTATTATGTCTGCTCTCCTCTTTTATCCGCACATGGCTCTCATTCTCTTTATTGTCTTCCATAACTCTATTCTCTACCTCCTGTCCCTCTTTCTTTATCTGAGTCCTGCACCTCTGACTCTCCCCTCATGTCTCTGATAGTTGTCCTCCTCCCTTTTAACCCTCTGTCTCTTTCAGACTCTGTGCTCCTTCTGCTTCGCTCTCCGTCACCCTTCCTATCAGCTTTATCTCTTTACGTCTTGTCCATTTATATCTTTCTCACAAACTCTTCTGTTCCTACTCACCCGCTTTTCATCTCGCTTCAGATCTCTCATTGACCTCGGCTCTCTGACACCCCTCCATTTACTATCTCTCTATTGCTCTTCCACATACTCCTGATTTTCCCTTCTTTTATTTCACTTCCCACCTCTTGCTTTCATCTCCTGTCTTGGACAGTCATGAGCAACGAGTAAACTGCAGTTCTAAATTTCTAAACATATTACCCCTATGCAGCTGTCCGGGGTATGAAAGACTTTCCCACATACAGTGATACAGCTGTGCACAGTTTACTTTCAGAAAATTCATTTGTGTTTGTGCATACATATAGAGAAGCAAGGCTTGGACATTTTGCATGAAACACCTCGATCAGCTGATCACTGCTCCTATGGTTTGTAAATGCAAACCCTGGACCAATGCAAAGTGTTCTAGAGGCAATGGTGCGGAAAATATGCTGTAACCTATATCATCCAATAAACTTTGCATTAATTTCTAAACTGTCCTAGAAAAAACTAACAGCTAGAATCTGATAGGTTACTATGGTCAACACAACCTTTTCTACACAGCTAGCTGAGGAATAGATTCCATAAATGTCCCTATTGTTTCCTGTGGAGATTCTATCTGGAGTGTAATGGCAGACCAGATGTATATCTCATGATAAATGATCATCCCACAGATGCTCGATCGGATTGAGATCTGGGAAATTTGGAGGCCAAGTCAACACCTTGAACAATTTGTCATGTTCCTCAACAATCTTTGCATTGTGGCAGGGAGCATTATCCTGCTGAAAGAGGCCACTGCCATCAGGGAATACCGCTGCCATGAAGGGGTGTACTTGGTCAGCAACAATGTTTATGTAGGTGGTACGTGTTAAAGTAACATCCACTGAATGCCAGGACCCAAGGTTTCCCAGCAGAACATTGCCCAGAACATCACACTGCCTCCACAGACTTGCTTTCTTCCCATGATGCATGCTGGTGCCATTCCTGCCCAGGTAAACGATGCACACGCACCAAGCCATCCACATGATGTAAAAGAAAAAGTGATTCATCAGACCAGGCCACCTTCTTTCATTGCTCCATGGTCCAGTTCTGGCCCTCACCTGCCCATTGTAGGTGCTTTCGGCAGTGGACAGGGGTCCGCATGGGCACTCTGACTGGTCTGCTGCTACAAGAAAGCTGCAATTCACTGTGAGTTATGACACTCTGTATCATAACCAGCATTTTTTTTCAGCAATTTGTGGCTACAGTAGCTCTTCTGTGGGATAGGACCAGACGGGCGCCTTCACTCCCCACGCACATGAATGAGCCTTGGGTGCGGTCACAACGCCCAGCCTGTCCCAGAAACAGCAATCTGAACAGCTGGCCATGACTGGTGTTTCATTAATTAACAATGAATACAACTTTTTTGCCACCACAAAGGATTTATCATGATGTCCTTACATTCACCAGAACCACTTACTAATGTTTCACACTTAAATCACATAAATATGTAGCACAAGCCTCTCTAGGCTTCGTAACTTCACAAAGTATCACAGAGAGTACGCTAGATAAAATCGGTGGTAGTCAGTTTCACGGTACCCCGACAGAGGACAGAACGACAGGAGGAGTGTGATTACCTAGTACACCGACCTTCCAAGAAAACTACTGATCACAATCCAGATTACTTCATATTCCGATTGGCTGGCTTGTAGATTGCTGAAAATGACGTGATTACAAACACTGACTTCCCTTAAAGCGGCGCTGGACGGACCTGCCTGTTATTTATTTCCTGTAAGTATTAACTTAAAGGATAAGGTTAGGGTTAGGATTAGGGTTAACCCTAACTCCTAACCCTAACACCCCTAACCGCTAGATAATACTTACAGGAAATAAATAACAGGCGGGTCCGTCCAGCGCCGCTTTAAGGGAAGTCAGTGTTAGTAATCACATCATTTTCAGCAATATCAGCAATACAGAAGGCACGCTGGAGGCAGGAATGGACCTGATACTCTGGCACCCTAATGGTATCAGAGTCAGGTTTATATAGTGGTGCACAGAGATAATAGGTCGGCGGGCAGTGACGTCACTGACCGCCAACGGAGAGCCTGAATCATGTCCTGTTGCTTAGTAAAGGAACGTGCTACTGCGCCTGCGCAGTAGGTGCACAGATGGCCGAGGGAGACTACCTATTAACAGAGCTCCCTCAGCCGGAAGTGGCAGGCAACCGTCCCTGCTCTATGGTGCGATGCGGGGGACGATGCCTGACACCCATGACCTTGTTGCCAGCTGTCCTTCCTTGGCCCACTTTTGGCAGATACTGACCACTGCATAATGGGAACACCACACAAGGCCTGCTGTTTTGGAGATACTATGACCCAGTCATCTAGCCAACACATCAAATTCAAGACCTGACTGTTCACTTGCTGCCTAATATATCCCACTTGTGACCGGCTGGGCTTACTTTGCCATCTGATCTGAAGGGGGAAAGAGGAAAGCAGGGATATTCTTTCTACAAAGTTTATCTTGGTTTCGTTCCAACCATCGGTAACCGACTGTTACTGACCACTCCTACTGGTCACCTTGCCACCAGACACTCGCCGACTATGAATGCCAACTACACACTAGTTGTAGGAGAATTTGGCTGCCACCACTGGACTCCTTGCAGCGCCCATAAAGCTTACTTCAGTGTAGCTGGTATAGCTGCTGCAATGCCTCGTTGCTGTGGGCAGGCTGGTACCTCCTGAATGTTTACTATAGATCAGGACTGCTGGTAGCGGGCAAAGCATTGACACAGAGATGCTGGGCTCAACACAGGACAAACTATTATCTGTTGGTCACAGGATACAGCAGGTAAAAGTTGATGGCAGAATCTTCAAGCAGTGATGGTTTATTGCTCAAGAGTCCTGACAAGGACTTTTACACACCAGTTTGAGGTACTCAATCAACACTATATTCTATTTATCACTAGGACTGCAGTGCATCCAATTAAGTCAGTGCTCTTTTCTTCCCTTTGGTATACATTACATGGTCAGACAGAGCTCTTTTTATACAGATTTGGACACAAATCCTGGAAGGGGTTAAACCAACCCCCTTTTCCGACCAGACACTGAAACGTCTGATATATTACATCAGATATTTACCACCCAGATGTGATATATTCTCTAAATTTGGAGTCAATGTGATTTTAAACTTTGACAAAATGTACATCAATTTCCTAAATGAATTGCTGGTTGCATTATTTATGTAGTTCATCTATCTTTATGACAAGTCAGAATAATAGGTAACAACCTTTTGCTGGGCATTCGGGCTAAAGCATGTGTTTGTTAGTTCTGAGATGAAAAGACTTACTTAGCGTTTCCTGTCTTCAGCAAAACAGATTTCCTCTAACCTGGCATAATACATTAGAAATACATTTTGCATACAGAAATACAACACAATATAAAAAATCAATACATTTGCAATGTTATACAGAGGTGCACTGCACCCCTAATTAAAATAAATATCTACAGTACCTTATTTCTAAGTGATCCAGCCACACCACTCCTTGACAGGTGCCATTGTAACGAGATAAGCAATGTTATTAACCTCAGTTGCCTGTGATTTTAATGTTGTGGCTGATTGGTTTTAATAACAAGCAGGTATCCCCACATTATACAAGTAGTGCTCACATGACTATCTATAAGCCAAAGTGGGTGATATATAGCCAGAGCCGTAACTTAGAATTCTAGCGCCT
Organism: Mixophyes fleayi; assembly: GCF_038048845.1. Classification (NCBI taxonomy): domain Eukaryota; kingdom Metazoa; phylum Chordata; class Amphibia; order Anura; family Limnodynastidae; genus Mixophyes; species Mixophyes fleayi. Next base: position 919,901 of record NC_134403.1, on the reverse strand, counting down.
GGGGCGAGAAAGACAAATGCCGCCCCCCTAGCCCTCAATTTTAACCAAATGAACCTAAAATATGCCTAAATTGTGCCCCCCTTCAGCGTTGCGCCCTAGGCGATCGCCCCCTGTCGCACAGCCCTAGTTACGGCCCTGTATATAGCTATATATCAGTAGTGCTTATGATCATATATCAGCAGTTCTCATGACCGCACATCAGCAGGGGTGATTGTATTAGTAGTGCTTATATTATACCAGCAGTGCCCATAGGATTATAGACCAGCACAAGTGGGTGCACAATTTGTACCGGTGGTTTCAATATGATAACAAATATGGTTATATGCCAGCAGAGGTTGAAGTCCATATTATGCAAGCAGTGCCCATGAACCCATCAGTAGATGTGTGTGCCCATGTTATAAAAGCAGTGACCATGACATACCAGCAGAAGGTGCCATTATACGGCCATGACTTTGCCAGCAGAGTGTACCCATATTCTACAAGCTGTGCACATGACTAACCATATTAGATGCCCTACTATACCAACATTTCCCATGGCTGTGTCAGCAGAGAGTGTCCATATTATATAATCAGGACTATGGCAGGCAACAGACCTTGGTGGTGGTGGCCATATTATACATACCAAAGAAGTGCCCTGTACTCTCATTACTCTTACTCAGAGCTTCTGACCATCCATAGCCTTCTACGTCCAATCCCTTGGTGGCTGGCTTGCTGCTGAGTGAGAGCAGTGTCAGCTGGTGAAACTGTGTAGGAGGCAGAGTGGAGGTCTCTCACTTTGCAAAACAAGAAACAAGTTGCATCACATTGCTTATGATAGCGGCACGTCATTCTTGCCTCTTGGGTTCTGCATCAACAGAGCTCAAGCCAGAACTGTGCCGGCTGGGTAATAATGCACAAGACATCTTATTACACTCAAAAATTACAGTGTGCAACTAAACCCATAATACCCACCTGGTGATAGGCACCCAGCTAATTTGCTTAGTGGGCAGTTCTGTAGCATGGGCAGGAGCCTAGAGCTCAGACAGGATATGTTGGAGTGGGAACGCAACATCACACTGATGACTGATAACTGCACTGTCAACATGATTGTATATGGAAGATGGGTTTTTCAGTAGTTGTTTTAATGTATATACAGTATAGGCAACTCCATAATGACACTCTTATAGTAGGTATACAAATTTTATATTGTACCCTGGGCCTCTGCTACCATTAGGGGTGCCCAAAACACTCAAAGAATGGCATGTCAGTGTTTTTATGTCTGCATGGCTCCCCCACACCGAGCGTAGGTTGCTGACATCAAGGATCAGCAACAGGCAGCTTCGGACCTGTGAAGTTGCCGGCTGCTGTTTCTCTGTGCGCTGTGTTGGTGATGTCACATTTTAGCGGCACACTGGAGAGTCTGAGGAGCAGAAGATGCCACCCCATCTGAAGCAGGTGGCAGGGGGCGAAGCACCGGAGTGGGAAAGGGGGGCATCTACGTTTCTGGTGGTGCTTCTGATGGCCCTGGTTGTACCATTGATAATAAAATATATCCATGGTATTCACAGAATTTCTGAAGTTACTGAAACAGATTATTAATACCAGAGAATTTTTACAGATTGATCTATAATAAACATCACCACTCTGATCTCTATCTGGCCCATACTAGATTTCATTTATGATCTTGCATTTACCATTCTCATTTTGCATTTTTCCAAAACTTATGTAAAAGTCTACTTTTCTCATAGATAAATATTTAGTAATCTTTGGGACCTCAGAACCTGTAAACTTGTAATATTTTTCTTTTTAATTATTTTAAGGTTTCCAAATCTGGTGGTAATCGCTATTATGATTGTGATTACCCCGACAACTAAACTAATATGTTGACAGAATAATTCTGATTACTATGATTCCGACATGAATAAAATATAGACTTACTATTACAAAGACACAGAAGATCTCCGACCTGGCTGTCATTAAATCCGAATACAGAAAATCGCGGGACTTCACATTGACGTTACTTAAGACATAGGCATTTCCGGATTTAAAGCGGCAACGCCAGGACCTACTCTACAATCTCATCTAAGGGATAGGGTTAGGCGCTGTGCCTGGCTATTTCTGCTTTAAATACTAATGTCACTGTATTACCTTACATCATTGTGAACTGACGGAGTTTTCTGTATTCGGATTTAATGACAGCCAGGTCGGAGATCTTCTGTGTCATTGTAATAGTAAGTCTATATTTTATTCATGTCGGAATCATAGTAATCGGAATTATTTTGTCAACATATTAGCTGTTGGGGTAATCTGAATTGTAATAACGTACATCACCCTCACAATCATTTCATCTTGCTTCGAAAATGGTCAACATAGACACCACACTTAGTAACAAATATGGATAATTATTTCATAGGAATAATAAATGTTACATGCTCTTTTCTTTTCTATTGTTAGTGGGAAGGTGTCCAAAGCTTACATGATCTTTGCTTGAAGAAACATCGTATGATGAACCCTTGTCCTGTCTATGAAGATGCCACAAATGTTTTGTTCTTATTCTTCAACTGCATACCTGATGGAGTGACGGAACAGTACATGAAAAAGTGGGGAAATTCTTCCAGGCTGTGTTACGCCACCAGCGTGGATTGTGGGAAGACCTGGAGCAAAACCTTCGACATCACCAACGTGGCCAACAGCATCAATAAACTGGTCGCCCTCTTCTTGTCTCCTGGACACGGGATCCAGACACTCTCTGGAGCACTTATAATTCCGGCCTATGTTTACGTTGCTAAATATTGGTGTATACGCTGGTGGTTTCCTACAGCCCACTCATTTTACCTCTACAGTGACGACCAGGGGAACACATGGCATATATCTGAACGGATTGACAAATATGCGTGTGGCGAGTGTGAGCTGGCGGAAATAGTGTGCGAGGATAACAGGAAGATGCTCTACTGCAATGCACGTACCTCATCAAAGAAGAGGGTGGAGGCCCTGATGCTGAACGTCGGAGGCGAGTTTAAGATTGCCGAAGAAAGTCGAAAGCTGAAAGAGGTAAAAGATGGATGTTTTGGAAGTGTTATCAGTTTCCCAGGGATTGGGCAGCCAGGGCAGGAGGGCGCTCACTGGCTTTTATTTTCACACCCACATAAGAAAGAACGCAAAGGTCTTGGAATTTTCTTAAATAAGTCTCCTCTGATATCTGCAACATGGTCTAAGCCGTGGATCATTCACGAAGGCCCAGCGGCTTACTCAGATCTTGCAGACTGCCAGGATGCCAACACTTTTGCTATTTTATTTGAGAGTGGAGTTGAAAGTCCATATGAGGAGATCAATTTTTGCCTCTTTACGGTGGAAGATGTTTTGGAGAACATTAACAAGAAAAAGAGTTTGTTTGGATTATTTAGAAATTGATTGACTCAATTACATAACTTTGAACTGTTTAAAAGAAGCAGATACTATGAATTATACTCAAATAAGCAATTCAGGGTCTCTCATCTACAGTAGTAACATCTACCAAAACAGTGTAGATTTTCAGAATAAACCAGTTTCGAGACAGTTGGAATATGAGGGGATACCGTGATCTACCATATATCTAGTTATGATGAAAAGGGGTTATCCGGAAAATCTGTTCTATGAGCAGACTTGAAGGACCAGTGTCGAAAAAAACAGGGATATGTAATCTTGTGCTTATGCATATATGATAAAACTATATCAGTTCAAATTGTCTTACTTAAAGGATAAATATATACTAGTTAAAAGAATGGTTTATTACCATTCTATGCTCCCAGTTAAATCTAAATGCATTTGTTATTGTGCACAGAAAACCTAATATCACTACACATGGCACCTAATAACAACAGAGAGGTGGTTATATTGCTTAGTCCTCCAGGTAACATTTACACATATATAATTGAAATGGTAGGTTGCTGATATTTAGGATGAGGGAGTACTCCTGTATTATTCAGCAATCCAGCTAACATGGGCTTAAACATGACAACAGGGAATAATGCAGCACCCCAGACCAGAGAGCAGAAGTAACCTAAGAGTAATACAGATATATGTGGTAATACAATCCATCACACAGTTACCAGCCGGGGGGGCTCAAAGATCATTAGACAATCCCCATTTTTAAGGAAATGTCATGGAAAAAACTTGATGATAATGTGCAGCCTGTCTGCACTACAGGAAGCTCTCACTCAGGAGCCACTTAGTCTGCTGAGCACACAATGCAAATGTGTCAACCTCACATCAAAGTCCAACCCAAAAAGTGACATGTGGGCGATAGGCAGACGAGTAGTACACAGGCATCGTGCTGCCACTTACCAGAAATAGAGGATGAGTCACCAGTCTCTACAGACAAAGCTTCAATAGTCAATATTAGAGATAGCGAGAGAGTGGGGGCAGATTTTACTAAAAAATATTTTCTCATTGAAGAAGCTGGAAAATCATTTGTTCCTGTGCTGTGAAGCTGTGAAGAACATGGTGATTCATATAAAGAGATCTGTCATGCATTTATCTTCTGCTAGGAGATATAAATGAATATACAAATCCTATGTCGACTTCTAGCTTGTCAGCATCAGAGTTTGGACAGGGTTCACAATTTATGATTCTTCTTTGTTTACATCTGGCTCATAATCCTCGGAAATGTTGTGGGCCCCGCCATGTGGCCCCGGAGCTGTGAAAGCTAAGATCTTCCTTAAGTCAGTTTATATTGTGTCCAGCTGATGGAATGAAGGGATCCACCAAGGAGTAAAACCAAAGAACGATCATTAACCTCTCACTGAGGTCCAGGAACATCAGGAACACAATCTATGTTGTTGAGATGTCTTTTGTGCATTGTATGTTTACTTTGTATTCACTGTATTTATCTGCTTCACTAATAAACTCAATTACAAAATGTGATTTTGGAGAAAAAAAATCTCTTTATGCTCTTGTCAATAGAAATCATTTTACTGAATCTATAAATAAAAATATACTTTTCACTACTTCTTACGTGTTTTTTTCCATACTTTATGTATGCAATCTGTAACAACTAACATGGGATACACGGTGACATTTCCCTGCCGTTTCCTTATGACCCTCAGGCCACATATGAGGGCCACAATGTAGGAAAAAGATGCAAGATGTTATGTCCTGATACACTTGTATCTAGTTGTTTCTTTCACCTCACAATACAAAGCTACTCTTACAAGGTAATCACATGACTTGTTTTCTGCAGTATAATCCTACAATTCATTAAGAGATTTTTTGTCAATCATTACTGATTCTTCTGCTACCTTCTGGCAGAAATAAAGAACTTAATAGTGCCCTTTTACCACATATGTGTATCTGCAGGAGAATCCAGTTTACAGTAAACAACAACCTACCCATGACTCATTCTTTACGCTCGTTAAACCCATAGGGGCCTCATATTTGTGCACCAAATGCATTCGTATAAAGACTGCAACACAAACAAAACGAAGCAGTATTTCTATTTCAGGTGTACAAATACATATACTTGTGTCCAAAGATTGCATAGCTGCAGCTGGGAGGTGTTAATAGTCACATTACCCGATTCATACTCAATATAATGTAATGAAGGGAATAGTCAAATATAATATAGTCATATAAAATGTCATGAAATACAAACACCCCACATCTATTGTTTACCACTTCATAAATGCCTTAAGAATCTTCTTTTCTGCAGTCGCTCAAATGTAAATGATGAATAAAACAATCAACAGCTGCAGCTTGACATAAGGCAGCTGCAGACTTCTCCCGAGCTGCCCCCCTTCACTGGAACGACCTCCCTCGCTCCATCCGTCTATCACCCAATCTGTGCTCCTTCAAGCGGGCACTTAAAACTCACCTGTTCCTTAAGGCCAACCAACCATCTACTTAACCTCTCACCTCTTCTGTTTCTCACTGGCTCCTTTTTCTCTCCCCATTGCTTCACTGGCTACCTCTTGTGCCTGATTTTGTCTACCCTCCTTAGGATGTAAGCTCGTATGAGCAGGGCCCATCTTCCCTCCTGTCTCCAGACCTGTTCTTCCGCTCCGTCTTTACAGTATTTGCCTGCCTGGAGTTTCTGAAGTTCTGGTACTTTGTGTTTACTGTTCTGTATTGTTTTACCCTGTATAGTCTACTGTTTGTACCATGTACGGCGCTGCGGATACCTTGTGGCGCCTAACAAATAAACGATAATAATAATAATAATGAATGCACTGTCAGCTGCCGGAAGCGCATGTACTGAGGTACGCGGATGTGTTGGCACTGTTTGAACAGTGTATTAAAGTAATTCTATCGTTTTAAAATAAGCATTGCCCAATCAATTGAATGTGTGTCCAAAGCACAAAGTGATTTATTTTTAACAGATGTAAATAGTCAACAATTCAATACATTATTATATCATGATAAAGTACAGTACAGCACAGCCAATACCAAAAGATAAGTACATACCAAATGCAATCGCTTGCGCACGCTGCGCAATCACCGGACCCGATGGACAATATTCTGTATAGAATATTGTGTCAGAGTTGACTGAGGCCCCAGTGAGATGCAGCTAATATATATACAGTCAGTGTTTCATTGTGAACAATAGAGATGACGTAGATTGTTTCTATAGGTCCAGACGTTGGGTGGGTCCAGGCCAGACAGGTAATAGGTTGATTCAATCTAAGGAATCCAAAGGTGGGGGTCTTCTCTCCAGGGGGTCTGCTCCTTTTCATAGCCAGTATCATACAAAGGTTTTACTCTCTAATATCAATAACTAAAGTATGCAATGTGCGATCTCTTCGCCGACTGCACCGGACAGCTGCTGATGATTAGGGCTTCAATATGATATCAGGCATGACACCTTTCCTATTACCTAAACCTTTAATAACACTACAATGTACATATAATCAACATATATCTATATATATGTATATATATATATAGACTAATAATAAACTGAATACTATCTGCTCCTGAATTACGGTGTAACAGAACCAATATGAAATTATATAAATAACTAACTGTTGTAATGCGAGTGTGTGCGTGCGTATTTTACCGTGCGAACGCACCACGTCACGTAACACGTGGCGTACGCTTCGCAATACGCACGGCAAACCAATATTAAACCAATATACTTTCGTTCATCCAATTATACGACTTCAACAGTCCACCCTTTGATAGTACAATAAACTATCACCTTAAAGATGTTATAAGCAGGATCTCAGTACCACGTTTCATTGTTATGTAATACAAATCCCCTTTGGTGTATGTCCACACTGTTTGTAGATCTAAACAAGTTATCATAAGAGAGAGTCTTAATCCTCTAAACGACTTCTTCTTTTACTATAAACCGTACACTTCTGGAGCTTGGAGATAACTTTTTGTATGCCCTTCAAGGGTGCAATAAAACACTTAATACATTATTTGGAAAGGTACATGGTACAGTAGAACGTGTATCAGCTATACAGAATTCTCTACTATAGTTCTTCAAGTTTAACAGGTTCTTCTGTCCAACGCATGTCTTTAAGCTCAGAATACATTTAAACACTTCATGTTCATCAATAGCATCATCCTATGTCTATCAATAATGTCATATGCAATCTCTTTCAGCTTGCGTTAATATACACACATCTCATAATGTCACCAGTTCTTTTCATCAACACTTGTGGGCGGGCTATTGTCTGTTCGTTCTTCCCAGTCTCCCAAAACTCAGATTTAACAGTAATCGGCTTGTAAAGCATTGGGAGACTTCAGACTAAGGGACCTAGGTGTCCTACTTTTTCCCCTAGTGACCTCCCACCCATAGTTCGGGTACCTCAAGAATATTTAGTGGAAAGAGAACTAATCCTACTTGATATAATCACTGAGGCACGCGTGAGCACGCCCAGCACTTTGTTTGGTCTAAAACCTTACCCTCCCAAGAATGATTATCATTCTCAAGGATGCCTGCTCAAGTCCGAATATTACT